>NW_008596408.1:88895-108760 GCF_000691845.1 Merops nubicus | reverse complement strand
GCGTTTCTCTGGCGCTCCGCTACAGCCCAGGCTGGGCAGCGAGGTCAGGGCTCTTACCTTACTCCTGGTCTATCTTCCCCTACCGCGTAATGCACTTCCACGTAACTCCTATTTTATTATTTGCCTAAATATCTCGCCCTGCTTCCAAGTCGTGGTACTCTTTGATGTGAAGCGTGTCAATTCTGGATATCTGTGAACAGTGTGTGAGGCACTCGCTTACCTGCTGCCCATAAAGGCAGCTGCCATTTTAACTCTCCTCATTGCCCTGGTCTCCACAACGTCTCCGAGCTCCCCTTCCACACAGTTTGTTTCCATTTTTTATTTTTGCGTGTAGGCCTTCTTTAACCTCTCTCTTGCTTTTTCTTCCTTTCTCTTCTTGCTTTCAACATCGTGGAGTCCCTTTTGTGTTCTCAGTCTTCATCCCGGCATACATGTAACCCCTTTATCTCCTGTTCTTTCCTGAGGTTTCCATATGCTTGTGCCTACTCACAGATCCTAGACACAGCAGAGAAGGAAGGGGGAAGAGCAATCACCATCTTCCCTGACAGGTTTCAGTCATGTCTGGGCTGGGGACACCCTTTTTTCCAGGGGTATCCTCACCACCACTGCCAATGGCAGAGGGCAGACGTGGCTTGGGGCAATTTGAGGCTTCAGTTCTGTTTTAAATAATGTGCATAGGGAATTTTGATTATGGTTCAAACATAGGACTTAGATTACAGAAATTTTTAACTTGTGCCCAGTATGACAGAGCTAAAGACGAAAACTGACCATTTTGGTATTACAGGGTAATTCTAAAAGGAGAGTGTCTGTTGTACCTACCCATATCTCTCTAGGAGGGAGACACGCCTAAAGCTGCTAATTTTATTTCCTTCTTGGCCTTCATGGTTTTTCTATGGCACTTGCACTAGTTTTCTTTTAATCTCGCCTATAGTCACTGATTCTATCTAGCAGAATAATTCCCAGTCATTGTAGAGGAAAATCTGGTATGCTTTTTGTAGGTTGTCCCCATTGAAATTGTTACAGTCTGTCCTTTTAGATTGTACTTTTTCTTATGAGCCTTTCCAATGAATCATAGCAGATCCAGTTATAGAGATGATACTTCCATGTTTGCTAAAAATAAAAACTAACACTAAATTTTGGAACAAGATATTTGCTCTTTAAGAGACAGATGCAAAATCAGTGATAGTTTTGTGGATGGGGTCCTTAGATTAATGTCCTTGGGGAACAATTTTTCTATTAGCCTTATCGCTTCCACAAATTCTAACTTGACATTTTAAAATGATCCTGTAGCCAAATAGAAAAGTACTTCTGGTAAGTCAGCATATGGTAAAGAATATCCTAGAATCACTTCACAAATATGCCAAGCTTGTGTTCTGCAACTGTTAGGCAGGTTTTTTCTCCTGCGCTTTTTTTTTTTATGGGAAGAAAATCTGTTAATATATGAAGGTACAGAAAGATAAAGTAAAAATCCAGGGGGCTTAAGCAGTTCATCATCCTTTTTTTACCATATCTGTGTGTTAATTAAAATAATAGCAATAAAATTACTTAGTATGTTTATTTTAGGGTGGAGGAATTTTATCAGTAGATAATAGCTTTTTATTTTTGTAGCAATGCAGGTCATACTGAAAGATCTTTCAGCCTCCTGTGGATGCTTAAAACTTGTTTTCTTATAGTCAGTGGAAAAAATATGGAGGTTTACCTTGTGAATTGTGTTGTTGTGTTAATTAATGAGCTGCTGTTGCTTCTAAATAATTGTCACGCTATGGGGCTTGGTAGTCATGTGAATGAGTTTGTATGTTTGTGTGCTGTCCCCTTAGAATGTAAGAATAATATGGTCTCTCTCAGGGATGAAAATTGTAAATATTGAAAATTTATTTGAATTATTTTAGGAAGGAAGGGATCACCTCTCTGGCAGCTAGAATAAGCCAGCCATTTTGAGAGTGGGAGAGAAAGACACACACACACACACACGGCAGAAGTGGTTCAGTTTTATAAGGACAGCAGTCTCTGTCATACTGGACACATGCTTGACACGTGAATAGTAATCAGCAGTGCTGTACTAGCTGTGGGGCTTATTATTAATTTCTCAATTTATTTGAGATATTGTTGGTTTGTAAGTATCAGCTGTGTACGTTGGACTTCTCGGGTAGTATTGAGCTGTAGCCATGAATGGTAGGATGTCTTGAAAGCAAGAAAGAAAGAGGTGATGATGTCCGTTATTCTGATCCGTGTTTGTTTATGTTTGAAATTATTGAGATTCACAACTGGCTAAGAAAACCTACTTTGCTTTACATTCCAACAAGACTGGGGCCATAATGTAAAATCCTTGCTTTGGGGAGGGGGCAGGAGGGGTAAACACACAAAACTTGGGAAGATGTGTTTTCTCTGTGGTGGTATTAGTAGAAATCTCTCCTGTATTTCTAGATGTATTGTTAAATTACTTCATATCAGGCAGCAATTTAACTGTGCATCACTGTATGTAGTGGCAGAAGATAGGCCAAACACTGGGATAAAAAAAAATCCTCCATACAAATGAAAGTGGGCTATGTGAGAAATAGCTGTGCAGTACTATCAGTAAAAGACCCAAACCTTTTAGACTTGTCATTCGGGAGTTTTCGTGTGTTAAACAGAGAAGGAATGCACATAGTAAGATGCCATTTCAATATAGAGCCCAGCAATTCCCCTGCATGCAGGTTTGCAAATCTTTTTCCATTCATAAAGAAGGGAAATGTGTAACACAAAATTAAAGTAATATTTTCAATTTTCTGAAAAAACAGTGCAAGCATAACATTCTCATAGTGGCTTGCTCAATTACTGTAAAGAAACTCTCTCTGCTTTATTGTAATTGTAGTGAAAAAAACATGGAGAATGTTTCCAAGACATCATGAATCCAGCCAATGATGGTAGGATTAGGACTGGTAATTTTGGCAAACTTCAAGTGGCAGCATCAAATCTGGTGTCCTGCATTGTTGCCACCCCTGGATGCCTGCCCCTCTGCTGACACAACACTGCCCCTGAGGCAGAGATGTCTCATTTGTTTCTGAATTGATTCCAAAACCATTACAGTTTTCAGCCAGTATATTACAGTCAGCTGAAGTTAGTATCAGTTAACGTTAATAAACTTGGTTAAGCATGGTGTGGATTCTGGAGTATGCTGATAACCAGATCAGGTGTCCCTGCCTTGAAATTGGCAATGGCCATCAGAGAAAACTGAGGAAGGTGAGGATAGTGACAGTGTCAGCTGGTATTTTTTAATCTGCTGCTGAGTCTGCCAGAGACCCTGTTCTCAACCTTTTGTGTAAGACACAGAAAGCTACTGAAAGGCTGTGTCCAAGAAGAACCACCCACATTTTCTGGAGATTACTCCAGAATTAAGAAAAATTAAGAAAGTTAAAACCCGTCAGGTGTTCTCTCCAGTTAAGCAGATTTGAGCTGGAGCTTGCTGGTGAAACAGAATGTATGTTTGAAATTTCATGAATATAACAAGCACAAAAGAACCTGGATGGGATATACAGAAGGCAAATACATTAAATCCTGAATGTATTTTAAAAGTGGCTTAAGACTCAGACTAAGAGAATGAAAACCAAAGTTTAATGCCGTATTCTTTATTTTAACCTGTGATTAAAGATGAGTGGACAAACTTCCACAAATTGAGAGCATCAAAAATGAGAGAAACCAATCCCATTCCCTCCTGTTCAGCAGACTTCTGTGCTGACTGCAATACAGACAGAACTGGTTCTTCAGTTAGTTCTAGATAGGGATGTATTCTTACCTCACATGAAGGACATTATGCTTCAAGAGGTTTTTTCAACTGTGATAGCTTTGATTCTCAAGTATGCCTGCTTCTACTTCTATGCTCAGTGTGTGCACTGTATTCCTGAGCATTGGTAGGTTATTTCATAGAGACTTGTGAGCAGTAATCTTTCTCCTATGTTAACTTTGTTCAGGATCCTGAAGTTCTGAAAGGAGTTTTAATCTAAGTGAGTATAGAACTGAACCCTTGCTTTTGTTGATGTACAGATGGAAAGCATAGGTGATGGCAATTTCTGTAACTGCCCTACAACTGGAGTGCTGTTTTTACGTGACTTATATGTGGGTCTTTCTATGCGAAATCAAACCATCTGTCTCTGTTCTCCCTGCTTACACCTGTGTTTCTGGTGCCTTTATTGGCCTAACCTTGATAATGTGTGCAGGATTTGATTCTCTGTGTAATATAGAATGTAAATATGTCATCTAGGTCTGAACTAACACAGCTGTGTTTTCAAAAGGAGCAATGTATTGTTCATACTCTTTGCTTATTGCTTATCAGGTTTACTAGAAAGCAGTACAAGGCTAAAACCTCATGAAGCTCAAAGCTACAGAAAGAAGGCATTGTGGGTTTCCTGGGTCTCCATTATTGTCACACTGGCTCTTGCAGTGGCTGCTTTCAGTGAGTATTGGGAATATTTTAAATCTTCACACCTTTTTTTTTTTTTTTTTTTTTTTTTTGGGCTATTTTGGGAATATTTTAAATTTTCCCCCCTTTTTTTTTTTTTTTTTTTTTTTTTTGGGCTCTCAGAATGTCTCTCTTTGTGAAAGCTTTCTTATTTTTTTTTTCTTTTTTACAACTGATAAAGAGGTTTCTCTTTAGACTGCCTGTGTCTGCGTGGTGCTTATAAATTAGTAAAACTGTTGTTTTTTTCTGCAGATAGGGTTGTTGAAGGTCAGTTAAAGAAATAGGAGATGTTGATTCCTGCTACCATTCATGCATGTGGAACTGTTCATTTCACAGAATAGTGTAAAAATCATTATGCTGTGGATTGCTTGTAGCCAAAGAGGTCAAATATGACAAGCCTTAATCCTTGTGGGATTTGTAGTGGAAATGCTATAATAAAGAATAGTGAATTGTAAGGAAGAAATATATAATTTATCTGTATTAAAATGACAGTTACCCTAACACAATAGTAATCTGGAGGAGAAATACCAGTGTTTTAAGCTAGTGCTTTTCTTGAAGTTTCAAGATGTTTGTCTAATTTACCTTTACACAAAGAGTTTGAAAATAAAAAGCAACCCAAACCACTTTTATATGGAAAAAATGAAATTGATTTCTTTTATTTCCAAACAGGAAAAGACACTACATTGTATAAAGAAAGGTATATTTTTAGTTCAGTGCAAATTTGTAGAATACCAGCTTTCCATCTCGGTCAATTAAGTAACATTGCACTACTGTAAGGACAAAAAAAAATGTGGGATTTGGAGCAAACTCTTTGTAGTTCCCCATTCTCTGTTTTAAAGGAGGAAGAAACAGAAATTATTAGGTTTATATGTTTGTATAAACAAAAGGAAAGCTCTGTTTAGGAGACAATACATCTAAGATGTCTCAAAACACTATTCTTGGCTTGATAAAGACCAACCTGCATTATTTTACTTTTTTTTTTTTTAAAAAAAAAAAAACCACAGCAGCATGTGTTTTAGTATTCTAATCTGCAGCATATGACCTGCTGTTGGAAGTTAGTGTCAGCTCCCAGGAGACATTATTAGAATCTGACCAAATGGTCTCTGAAAACTGAATATATATTACTCAGAGTGATTTACATAGAAACACAGATACAATAACGTGATTCAAAAAGAAGAAAAAAGAGAAGGAACACTTAAAAGCAGAATCTAATACTGTAAAGAATTTGAATGCTAACAAGAAAGCCAGACATCTGAGTTCCCATTTTGTTCAGTTTCATGAAAATAGAATAGTCTGTCTTTGCTACTGAATCAACATAAAAGTTAATACCATGTTACAAAATAACTTAGTTACCCATTAATTGTATAATTTTAGGGAATATTGAGAAATGCCATTATTGTATGTTTTCATTTGTTAGAGTTGCAAGAAGTAAGTATAATACAGATAACTAAAACATTCAGTTTAATTTAAAAAGGTCTTTTAAAAAATTTCTTAAGATTATTTAGGCTATTTTCTGTTTTCCTTATTTGTGGCACTCTGATAGTGTTTAGAAACCCTAGCACAAGAAAACAGCAGAGAAGGTTGTCCCCATTGGATACACTCTGACTGCATACTCAGCTGGAGTGGACAGGCGTTAACTACTGAAATCAGTTGTTAGGAGTAATTACTAATTATTTGGGTTTGGAACGTATCTTTCCTTGTAGTTTGAAGAGGCTAAAATTTATGAAGAATAAAAGAGGAATTGGCACACAGATACATATTAAATCTGTATGGAATTTCTTAGTAGACAGTTGACAGTTAACTTACATGCTACAAAAGCATTGCCAGGGCTTTTAATATGTTTACTATTAAACCTTTGTGATCTTTGAGGAATATATGGTGATACTTCTGCACTCACTTTGCTCCCCCATGCAATTTCAGCAGTTCTGCTCAGTTTCTTGTCTCACTTTGGCTGCTCTCTTCCTTTGTGCTCTCCTTTTAGCAGGTTCCTCTTAGCCAATCCATGAATTGGGAGGCATGCCAGGTGACCAGAGTTTGCTGCCTGTTTGATATAAATGACTAGTTGTCACTTTGGAGTGCCTGACACTGCCAAGTCTTTGCAAACACCTGCTATTTAAAGCATCCTGCTTCCGTTTTCCTTCTTGTCTGTAATGGTGGAGTGTTAGCAATACAGCCCCGTGTGCCATTTCAGTGAAAAGTGGGGACCTGCTGTAGTAATTGCTGGGCTACGCTGACTGTAGTCTTACTACTCTTTCTGATTCCCCTGTAAATGCTTCTATAAATTTCTGGTTTATCCTCTTGCAGGCTTCAAAATACTTTCTTGCAAGTGTATCTTACTGGGCTGTTTTTGCAGCAGAACATGATATCGTAAAGATACTAGGCCAGGGAACTGATGTTATTTTGTAACTGTAGTTGAAGGAATGGAGGGCATGGAAGGTAAGAAAAATACTAAAGGAAGTGATAGGTCTGTGTGTAGAGTGGGGAAGTGATTCAAGAGCCTCCTTTTCCAACCAAGTGTTTGCAACTAGACTTCCTTTCCTTTCCTTTTTTATGGTCTGAACCCTTCCTTGAGTGCTGAAGCTTGATTGCCATCCTTACCTTCAAGACCAGCCTAGTTGCTTCCAATGCTATGGTTTTCCAGCAGTAGAGTAAATTGGAAGGGTTTGTATTGACTAGTATGAGGTGTTTTCTTTTTAATACATATTTTTATAATTATATAGTCATAAACTAGGCATGATAAAAATCACTAAGATAAACACTAATCTATTCCTCAGCATGCCAAGTAAGTACTGGAATAATGTTAATATAATTATTTCTGTTTTACAGTAATATTAAAAATGATAACATAATATAAAGGGCTTTTTGCAATGTGTTGTGTAAGGCTACCATCATGTCAAGTCTCAATCATTTCATAACAACAACTAACTTCTTTTTGTTGCTGCAGTATCATAGGTTCATACTGAGCCTTGTTTCAGGAATAATAGAGGATGAGGGATTATTACAGGTGGAATGGAACTTGGTATTTTGAAACCCATTATTCTCAGTTTCCTGACATTTATGTTTTACATAATTTTGAAAAATATATCTTTTGGTGTTGTATTTTAATTTCTGTTCAGGCAGCTAATCTGTGATAATGTTGTCAAAGCAGAAAACAAACTCTCATTCTGTCTGTTTTTTCTTGCCCGGTGTAGACTTGTGATTCACAAAAAGTAGCCTGTTCATTCATCTTCCTCACTTGATTAGCTAAAATTGTTTCACAGTAAATGGAGTAGTCATATCAATATATCAAAACAATGTATAGACCAAATTCTGCACTGAAAGCTTTTTGTAGTCAGCGATGGGGTGAAGATTTGGAATGTATGCCTTTGTAAATGTAAGCTGTGTTTAGGGCTTTCATGAGGCAGCCTTCGAGGTGGAACTTGCAGACAGCCTGGCCCAGAGTGGTCCGAGCATGCTGGAACAGGCCCTGCAGCCTAATGCATCCTGGGAAGAGTGGTGCTGGGCTAGTGGCAAAATGCTGGGGAAAGGGCAGGCAGGCTGTGAAATCGGTCCCTCAGGGTTGCCTCAGAGATCACTCCTTTCAGATCGCCACAGCCGTATTCAAGGGTTCAGCTTCACAGAAATAACTGAAAACGGGAGTGCAACAATAGGCCTGTGATTTGAGGTCCTATCCTGGTAAGCGTTTAGTCTAGTACAGTAAATACGTACTGTTATTTTGAGAAGGTGAATTCTGTAGTATCTCAGATGAAAACTTGGTAGATAGGATTCTGTAAGTGGGGGATTTTATAGGATTAGCTATTGGCCCATGCTTAAGATATTGCAAGTAAATGCAAAGACACTGACAGTCTGAATTTGTATACAAAATCATTTGTGTTTCAGAATGAATTACTGAAAAATAGTTTATTCAAGTGAGCTTTCACATACTGGGATTAGAGAGGCTTTCTGTTTGAAATAGTCTATACACTCAGAAATTTCAGGGTAGAGCTTGCTTTCAGATTAAAGCTTCATCCTGGTTCAGGCTCTTTAACAGACAGATTCAAGTGCCAATAAACCTTAGGAAGTATGGATCCAGGTCCACTTCCTTCACTGGAAAGCCTCAACTGAGCCATAAAATCTTATTTTGATTACCTGTAGGTCATTACTGCTGATTTTCCTTCACTATTATGCTACTTTAGTGTACTGCAAATGGAGTTACATGGGACAAACAATGAGCAATTGACGGTGTTATCCTCTGGATGCTTGGATGTGGTCATATTGATGTAATCTGTCACTCCTTATCTGAGGTGTACTACTCGAACAGCTGAGTTGGGGAGTGACTATATTAATTTATTGATGAATATATAATTTTCCCACTGACACATTCCTGTTCTTGCTTGAAAAATTAAATTTATGCTGGCTTTAACTTATGTTTGCACAATACTTAGTATACCCTGGCTGCAGCTGTGAAGAATAGTAGTAATATTACTAATAATATAGGTGCAGATTCCTGGCTCTGAGGCCCTTTAGTTTGATACTCAATTCAACATTCTTTAATAGCCACTGAATTTCAGACAAATGATGGGCTTTTGGAACTCGAGCCTGGTTTAGAGTGTCTCAGCTGGGTACTGAAACAGAATTCTCCAGGTTTGCTGACCACATGAGAAGTATTGGTCTTTGCATTTTCTCTTCCAGAAGCTATACAGAATTGCATTTCTCACTCCTAAAGACCTGAGAATTTGAATGTTTTTTTCTTTTTTTTTCAGGAGAGCACATTATATTTATCTAGCATGTTACATTTGAGGTCATAATACCATGCTAAATACTGAATAGAACTGCTGGGTGATAAGTATGCAGCTTCCTCATTCTGCATGTTTCTCTGGGAGTTTAATTATATCAGTTACAAAAAGACAGATGCTTCAGGGCTGTAGTCTCACAAAAGTGCTAATGAAATACAGAACTTAAATTCCCAAGGTGGAGTTCTGATATTGTTGACACTTGTGCCACCCTATCATCCTTGTTATAGCTGCAACACTACAGTCGAAAACAGTTCGGTCCTAATCGTGTTATATGTAACATCTAAAGGACAAAAAAATCCATTGCCTGTGCAGCACTGGCAGAAGATAGCCTTTTGTATAGGTCAGTCTGTACTTAGTAACAGCAAAATGCAATATTCAGCCACTGAAAATGAAATCAGAGGCCAGTAAGGGCCTGTCTTTTTTTAGGCATATGAGACTAAGTGACTTTCTTGGGAGGAGAAAATAGCATATGGATGTCAAGTTCAAGACTGATAGCTGTTGAGCAGAAGTATAGGTCTAAAATCTGCAGTGCTTCACACATCATGGAATCTTTTCCTCAGTTGGCAGGCAAAATGATGAGAGAAGTCTGTGAAATTAAGAATAGGCTATATAATGATCTCCATGTGTTTGAACAGTAAACAATTTTTAAAATTGTGGCTGTGGTGGAAGTTTGTTAAAACAACTGAGTGTGTGTTTAAATGCTAACCTTTAAAACATATGAACTTGTTGTATTTTTGCATTTGAAAATTGCATTTTAATCATTCCTTGTGCTAAATACTGATTCCTTTCTCATGGGGGAAGATCACTGCAAAGAATTTTGCAATTAAAACAAGATGCTGCTACTGAGGGAGAACTAGCACTGCAAAATCATTTCATGAAGGCTGATGAACATGCAAGTATGTTGAGTCTAGGCTATTTAGTGTAAAAGTCATAAACACAGTTCTTTCCTTTGTTGATTTATTTTTTCCCTTCTGTGATTGTGGTTTTTTTTTGTGCAAAAGACTGAAACTGTCTGTACCATACCTAAACCAGTCAGAATAGTAATGTCTTTTGAAGGAATTAGTATCTATATTACATAATTTCTACCATATGTATATGTATTTCTACAATATATGTATTCTACTATACATAGTATTTATTTTATAGCAGGAGAATTTAAATGCTTAAAATTTGGCCTTCAATGTTGCCATTAGATCTCTGCTAGAGTTTCATTAAATGCTGCTTTGTGTTTCATGACTTGGGGGTTCCAACTGTGAGAATACAGTTGTGTAGCAAGGTACAATATAAAGTAAGTAAGGTAAATAACTAGGTAGTGTGAAGGAATTGGCCTGCTGTCATGGGTTCTGGGCGTATCCCTGGGAGAATTATTCTGAGATGGACGTGGGGAGAGGGTGAATTTTGCACACAAGAAACGAAGAACTGAACACTTATTGGGAGAGTCTTAGGTATAACTGGGGGGTGGGGGAATGACACACCCTGCAGCAGTCTCTAGCCTGTAGTGGGTCAAAAATGCACCTCTTGGCTAAAAGTAGACAGAATAATTAAAAAAGGAAGGAATATTAGGTTTCTTGCAAGTGATTTATATTAACTGTTGGCAATAAAACACTGTTGGACGACTTCTGTATAAAATTGAATTTAAATTATCCTCTAGTATGAGTCTTAATTCGTGCTCTTGCTTTATTTTGTTGTATCACATAGGCATGACTGTGTTAGCAGGTTTCTTTATTGAATGCTTGATATACCAGTAGAATTTGATTTTCATAGCTCATGAGGTATTTTCTCTGCTCTCCTAAATTAAAAAATGCACTTCTTTGGCAAAGATGAACTTATAAGTTTTGCATCTGGAGCTGAAAATCAAGATTAATAAAAGAAAATGGATGTTTGTTATTCATTGTATAGTATCACTTTGTTGTTTGAAGTTTGTGAGGTTGTAAAACACTACTGAATTAAAACAAACTTCTCAGGCAGCAGTGAAAGTGATGAAAATCAGAAAGCAGCTTGCTTTTCCTTAGGTTTTCATTACTTCTGACAAAAGAATTTAAAATATTCATGTGTTTCAATTTATTAGACAACAAAATGTAAACAACAAAATGTAAACTTGTGTCTGATTTATATTTTTTAATAACATTTATAACTTTACGGAGAAGATTGATAGGGCTTGCTGTTCACTTGGCACTTACTGTCTGATTTTTGAGTAACTGTTTGCATTCGTTACACTTGAAAGTTGAAGCTTGTTAGATTTTAATAATTTTTCAGTACAGAATTTTATTTGCAGATGGTTCATCTTGTTTTGATATGCCTGCACCGTAGAAGGACTTAATAATAGTAAAATAATCACGCAGATAATCCCTGCTTCTTTACAGTGCAACACAGCTCCCAGCAGGTCTGTACCATGTTGGGGTATAACACTCTGTTGGTTGGCTGACACATGTCCTTCCCTGCTCCCAGCTCTGGTGAAGGAATGGCAGTACTAGGTGAGGAGCAGGACCGTTTGGGAGACTATGGGTATATACAGACTGGTGGTGGAAGAAATCTTTTATGATGGAGAGTGATGTTGTTGGAATAGGTGACACTGCCCCTTCTGAGTTTAATAGCCCAGTATTAACTGAAGGACACTTGTTTCTGAAAATACCACCAGCAAGACCTCAAAATATATATCCTAGATATTCCTATTTGTTACATGCTATGATACTTTTTGAGAAAAGACGAGTTAATACTCAACTTGTGAAAAATCTAGTTTGATAAATTCATCTACTATTTAATTTGAAAAAAAAAAAACCCTTTTTATCATTGCAGGTGATAAACTATACTAGAACCCCTTTGTGCTCCATGAAACAGCTGGGCTTATCCACTCTAGTGCATTTCTGGTGCATTGTATAACAGTACCTGTGCATGGTTGGATCAATCTGTTATTGTACCTTAAGTCTAAGATAAAAATAGGTAAAAATATGGTGGAGTTGGGTTGTTTAGTGGAGAGTTGTTTTGTGTGTTTTGGTTTTTTGTTTTTTTTTTTTTTTTTTACCCCCCCTGTTGAGGGGATGGTGCTTGGATGATAAGGGTCAACAGTTGTTCTGATCTCTGTTTTGCATTCATGGATTTTTTACATCCTGTCTAGCAATTGTAGTGTCAGGTTGAAAGATTGGAAAAATTTAATGGATTGTATTAAAAGGTTAGTACAACCTGGTCAAATTAATTTTGTTCCAACAAGGATTATCATAAGTCTTTAAAGACTGAAACCAAAAGTCTGGAGATGGGGGAAGGCAAGGTAACTTCTAGTAGCCACTAATGTTAATTCCCAATGTTTCATTAACCTTGTCCAGAAAAACTATAAAGAGTTCCTAAATATTTCTTCTGACATTTGTGTGTGACCTATTACGGTTCTTTTTTCTCTGAATGTGCAGAAAAAGGGACAAATAAACTTAGCTTCCGAAGCTAAGAAGCAGCTGTTTAGTCAGAGTGACCAGAAATAACCAGCTGGTATTTTTGCTAGACAGAAAAACTGCAGAGGAAGTGGGATAGTCTGACAAATACCATAAAAAGAGAAGAGGCATCTGCCTTCCAGGACTGCTGCAGGATAAGTGCTACTTGCACCACGAACTCTGCCTTTCTGGGCCATATTCATGCTTGGTGCGATGCTGAGAACATGATTAAAGTTCTGTTGCAGAACAGGATCCTCAACTGAATCCAAAATAAAGGTTTTTGGTCTGATATGAAAACTGTTTATCTTCTACTATTAAAGATTATGCATCAAGGAAATGTTAAGTATATTGTATCTTTTCAATTTATCAAGGTAAAGAAAATATACCTCTAAGTGCATTGTCTTCAGATCACATTTTTTAATGAACAATTTCAATGGCCAAAGAATGACAGTATTTCCCCAGGCTCTGAAAAGAAAAATCTCAAATTTTAGAGGAAAGATTTATTACCGTTCAGTGGGAGATTTAATAGTATGGAATTGCAGCCTGCAGTGTCAGCTATGATGTGTAGCTGGGGCAAATAAAAGCAGCTCCATGCATTCCCATTCCGGTAGGCCTGATAGACAGCTCATGGTGGGTTAAGGGATACCTGAAATGCTGAAGTCCAAATTAGAAAGGAGCTCCTTGGATGTAGTATTTTGTGGAAACCACATAACTTTACCTTAATCACAAGAATGACTTGTGATCCTTCCATGATAAGAATGCTCTTTTAAAGCGACAAATGGTTTCAGATATTTAGTAACGGATTTGTGGTGTTTGGAACTGTTGCATTCACATGTAGTGTGAGTTGAGTTAATCCTAGAAAAACCTATCTAACAATTCCATGGAAAACATAGGGCACAGCCAAGTATCATCAGACCCAGCTGGCATTGTGGAAGCTAGTGGTAAAACGAGTTGTGATTACAGGGATGGCAGATCCCTTCCTAGCTACACGGCTAAGGAGTATCGAGAAAGCTGCTGAATGGCACAAGAGAAAGTATGGCAGCCTGTTCTAGCACTGGTTTATGTTGATCCGTTTTTATGGGTGTAAGCGTGTGCTGCCAGGGATGCTGGAAGGCATCAGTCTTAGCTTGTTCTTTCATAAGAGGAAGTGAGGGCTCTGTATGCCTGGAGGGTCATTCTCTACCTCCCCACTTGATAGATAACACTATTCTGACTTGCTGCTGCGACTAACATATCAGACTAATGTCTAACTATGTGGAACTAATAGTACACAAAAGAACCAATTCATTTGCTCATTCTTGCGGTGCATTAGAAATTACTAATAAAATGTGTCTCCTTTTTATTTATCATGACTTGATATTTCTCTGTCTAGTTAACTGCAACAAGACAAGGAGATATTGGTTAACAGTTCTCTCTCAGATCAGCAAATTGATTTGTACAGATTATCAGTTAAGGAGGTAAAATTCATAATTATGTGCCTCTTGCCACGTGAGTTCTGATAGTAGGAAATCTGCAGTTACTGCTTATGTGTGTGTGTTTAAAAAAAAAATCAAATATTGAGATGTGGGCCGCCGTTGTTGTTTTGAATCCTGGTGAATACTCAAGCAAAGCTTGCTCAAAGGGAGATTTCCTGCTACGTTCCCACTAAGAGATACTCCTTGGGTTATCGTGTGTACATTTCCCTGCTGAGAAGCATCTGGTGGATGAAAACAAGACTTGGATTTAAGGGATAATGTTGCAAGTAATATTTAATAGCTTATGGAATCTTTACACTTGAAAACTCCTAAATACACTTCAAGTAATTTATAGGGATGGATCTTCAGCTCAAGTACGTAGGTTTGTTGACTTCCATGGCTTTATTTCAGTTTGAAATAGTTAAGCATCTGACCCTAAAGCTTATGGCAAATGATAGGATCAGCTTACACTAGATAAGGTGTTTATAGACTTGTATCTCCATTTATCTTGTCCTTTTTGATAGTAACTCCTGTTTTGGCTCCGATTTTTGTGAGATATTACCTTAATGCAGCCTGTTTAAACTTTCACAAGCATTTTTAAAAGCTGAGCAAAAAAAGGCTGATTAACATTAACTCAGCTCCTGCTAGGTTCACAGACACCAGGCCAAGAATTTGCTCTAGGGACTGTTCTAATCCTGGGCATAGCCCCAGCTTGCTTTGTAGCTTTGGGGAAAATTATTTTACTGCTGTAAGCTTGTTCTCCATCTGCACACATCAGCTTTTGATACATGAAAAGGTAACTGCATTTTCTGCCAAAAAATTGGAGTGTTTTGCTCCAATACAGTAGTTGATATGTTTATAGGTATCCCTAGTCTTCCATAGTGAACACATGCTCGGAATTTTGTGTATAAAGTTTTAGGCAGTTATTGCAGGCTGGTTCATCTCCGTACTAGACATTCTGATCTGTGGGAAAGCTTCCATCGTTTGTTGTGGTTTACCATGTGAAAACTATTTTGAAGTCACAGAATTTTTAATTCTGTAATGCTTGTGATTGAATGTGTTTAGATGTGTTTATGTGTTTAGATTTCTTGTCCCATGGGCAGTAGTAATTTTACAGTTGAGCGACACATTTTGGCTTGGTGGGTTTTGAGGAATGGAGTGTTACTCTTGTTTGTATTTTGGTGGTGCCCACTTGCTGAACTGGAAGAGAGTAAAGGTCCTGGCCCACAAGAATAAGATGACAGGATTGTGCAGTTGTGGATAGTGGTGGCTGTTAGTGGAATAGCTTCATATTGTACAGTGCCTCTTGAGGTTCATGAAGTGAAATACTTGAGGACTGGAAACCTCATATTTCTTCTGTTTCTTTGAGTAACCATTTTCATTGTTCAGATAAACGTTGGCTAGAACTTTTTACAACTTAAAACTGCTGTCAAATGAGTACCATTGAGAAATAAAAGACAGGAAAATGCTAGGAAATAACCTGCCTTGAGTTCCAACTGCATGAAGTTTTTGAGATGAAGGAAGAGATCCTTATGAAGGTTGGCAGCATAAAAAATTTTACAGTTTCTTTGAGCAGCAAGTAAAGTGGTTTTAGCCATTGACAGTTGGCAGGAACACATTATTGAGACCTTGTCTTTAAAGAAAAAAACCAAATTTTTTTAATCTGTATGTTTGACCCGATGTCTGCTGTAACTTTTCATGTCAGCACAAGTCTGAAGTTATTTTTTGCAGGGCTATGCTAGGTTTGTTGCATGTAGTTTAACTTTTTTTTTTTTAAAAAAACTGAGCCTGAGGTTTTGAAAATAGAAGGGTTTTGCTGTAAAGCTCAGCACTCCACAGTTCAGAAGTAAGGTTTTAAAGCTGCTTCAAAAGTGCAGTTGGATTCCATGAAGTTACCAAGTGTTTTTCTCCTTTATTCTTTTCTTCTTCACTTTTTTTTTTCCCCCATGAGTTGAACAGGCATTCAGAGTTTGGCTGGCTCAGGTGTGGCCTTCTAAAACTAGGCAAGTTGCATCTTTCACAGAATATATAGACAGATCAGTCACTGCATTTACTATTCTGTAAGAGTCTGATGATAATTTGTAACTTAGCAGTCAATGTTTTTCAAAGCATGACACAGGGAAGTGAAATAAAGTCTAATGGGTCAAAGTAGCTAAAGCATGTGTATCCCTGTAGATTGCTGTGATGTTGGAGGGTGTCCCCCTAATCTTTATTGCTGAAAAACTGAGCAAGAATCCATTTGTAAACGCTGAGGAAGCCTACCAGCATGAATATTGATACTGCCAATCAGAATGGTGTCCCTGATAGCTTTCCTGGGTGGCTGAAAGTTTGTATCCACCTGTTTTGGAATGGAGAAAACAGTCTTGCTGTGTTGCCTAGAGCCATAATAAACAACTTTCTGTATATGAAGTTTTACTTTGTATCTCCTCCTGGTATGGTTAGAGTTCACTGCGAAATAAATGCTGCTTTGCAGTGACTGTTAGGCACACTGGAGTTTAGTGAAGCTGGTGATTTGTTGCTCTTGTTATGTACTGTATACATTTTCTGCATAGGCTTCCTGCTGCAATGCAGTTTGCTGAGCACAAAAAAAAAAACCCTTGTTAAATTCAGCTCTTACAAAAAGCAAGCCAAAATAACATGCAATGTTCTGTAGTGCAGGAAAAAAGCTTTGCTGAATATGCCACTGATTTAAAAGAAAACAAAATCTTTCAGTGTTTCAGTTTATCACTGATAACATCCATTTTTCATGATCAAATGCACATGACTTAACGAGTGTACAAGGCACATGTTACTCTGATGATGTATTCTTTTTTGAGCCTGTTACACTTCAATTTCAATGCCTGGCATGAAGAGGAAGTTCAGGTAGGTGATTTGAGGAACAGCCTCAAAAGAATTGTCATCTTGCATAATCTTTACATCGATTGCAGCCTTATCTGGTGCAAACAGCATTTGAGGATGTGGGTGGGAATTAGGGAACACATATAAAGAGTTCCTAGGGATATAAATTACATGCTAACAGTCAATCTACTGAGTTTGCGGGTCAGTCCTGAGAAGTTTTTGTTGTCTTGTATGTCACAAATTATGGTAGTCATGGCTTTGAAACAGGCTTTGTGTGTAGAGTTGCTTTTGGTTCTGATGTCTTCACTGTTCTCATGCACACTGGCAGTGCTCAGTGCTCCTGGAATGGGGAAGAAGCCAAAGGCTTGCCTAGGCATCATATGGGCAGATGTGATTGAAGATGGACTTGAGTGATTTTAAAGGTGGGAGGTTTTTGACGTTTGCTTTCTGCTTAGGTTTTCTTGGATGTACTGTGATATTATGTAGAGATCAGGTGATCTTGTGTAGAAGTGAGTCAAATCAACCTTTCTTTTTTAATGACAGTCTTAAAAATGTAGGTGGACCTGAGGATTTCCATAACTTTTGCATAGTTTAAGAGAGCAGACATGCTTACGTTTGGAAAGGAGGGATGGGATCTGGTGATATCAAGGCTAAACGTGTATGAGAAGGGACCTTTAAGTGAATCGTCCAGGGTAAAACCCACCAAACTTGGCACATGCCACTTTGTAAACAAGGAAGTGATACTCAGGCATCCTGTCCTACATAACAGAGGGAGGGTACATGGGGAAAACAAATTGCACAATTGGTTTGCAGAGGAGCTGCAGGACTAATAAGTGGCTTTGGAAACATCATGTGAATGTATAAACATAAGCACGCAGAGACTGTGACTTAAAGCAAGAGCACAAACTATGTGGTGTCTTGCTAAGCACTATCTAACAAGGAATTACACTGTACGGGTGCAGTGTTTCTAAAAATGCGCTCTCAGTTTCAGATGCAGTGAGCTCTCAAGAGAGCTGGGTCACAGTGGCCAAGGTGGCTTACAGCACATAATAATGTGAACATGATGTAAATCAGGAGAGTGTCCTACACTGTCAGTTTCTTAAAAACTCTGAAATCTTTGGAGACAAGACACTTTTGAAGGTAAAGAATTGTGTTTGCTGATGCTTGTGGTGCTCAGCTATGTGTTTTTTTTTTTTTTGTCTTTCCACAGAATTTCTCATGCAAGTATAAATAGGTAATTCATCAGAAGTAGAGGACATGTGAGGAACTGACCTTTGCTTGTAATGAATCTATTTAACTAGCACCTGAGTGATACATTTCACAGTTAACTGTAGTTTAAGAAGTGATATTGCTACTTGTGCTCTACAGGTGGTTGCACAGTTACATAGCAGTTTTATTCCAAAAAGCAGCAGATTTGATCTTCAGCTTGAGTGTGTCCGTCTCTGGGGTCCAATTAAGAATGAATGGAAATGGTGTGGTTCTCCTTTCCTGGCAGCCTGGGCTTCACATTTGCAGTGAGCTGGAAGTGCAAAAAGTTACTGTATTGTGCAAGAACACCTTTTAGACCTAAACATTTAGAATATTTTCAGTATTCTACATTTTTTAATTAAATTTTAAATATTAATTTTTTAATTAATAAAATGTGTCCCACTAATGGGGATGCATAACTCTCCTACTCACAGTAACGTATCTGCCTTGATTTCATTTGCATATATTTAATCAGAACTGATTTTTACATTCATGTACTGTGTTATGTGTCTTGTTATACTGAAAAAGTTAAGATAAGGAAAGTCAACATTCTGGGTCAGCAGAAGATAGTGATGAAGGGGTTCTGTTTGGGAGGTACTTGGTATTCATTTTCTTCACTGCAATCAATGGAAATCCTTTGACCTAGGGTAGGATGAATAACTGGGAAGATTGTACTTTGCGAAAAATGGCACAGAATGCAAAGAATAAAAATATATAAAGGACCTAATTAGGTTATGTTTTCCAGTTGGCTGTTACATAGGTGCCACAAATTAACCCGAAACGGATGAGTGTGTGGGGTGGCACGAGCACTATGCCCCAGCGCTGTCGCCATTTGCAAACCGCACAGTAATGAACCCAAGAATCGGTCTAGGAAGACCTGTTCTTCAAAGAGAAACAGTCCCATTGTGAAGATGCTTCCAGTGAGCACTTGTTGATGCTTAGAGGTGGAATTACCATGGAAGCAAGCAAGCTCTGTAAAACTTGCTACTGTGATTTAATAAGTTACCATTGAACTGACCTCAAATATTTACTCCATCCCTCTGCCTCTAGATACTGTCCGTAAAATGGAGTTAGCAGTACAGGTTGTATTCATTTAATATTTAGCTTCATTTACTACCTTGCGAAGTCCAGACTTTTTAAAAATATGAGTTAATTGTTTTAATTTAGGCATATGATATGCTCTAGAAAATCTGAATTCACTTTCTAGTTCTGGTGCTTGTAGGTCAATTTTTCTGTCAGCACATTGCACTTTGATTTTGTGGGCTACACTCAGTTCTAATTTAATTTAATTATAATTTAAGATAAAGAATTAGAAATAAAACAAATTAGAACTTTAACTGATGTAATTTTTTTGTATTGTTTCCATTGAGATTATTCACATCGTAATTCGTAAATCTTAGTAAAATCATGGTCTTAGTCTTTGAGATTTTCAGGAAAGAGTATCGTTTATTAAGTGTTGATACAGTGCAGAATACAGTATAGAGTTCCACCAGTTTTAAGTGAAAATGGCAATGCTAAGGTAGTAATACAGAAATACAGAAGAAGGTAGCTCAGACTTTGAAGGAGGTTTTAATGTAGATGCCTATGATTTTGTTGAATTTCCTCCTCTTAGCTTAATCTAGTAAAAAAAAAAAAAAAGAAAAATCAAGATAATTCAGAATTCTGATATTGTCTTTAGATCATCTTCAGTCTTCCT
>NW_008596408.1:0-88875 GCF_000691845.1 Merops nubicus | reverse complement strand
CTGCTGAGATTGAGTGGCATGTCATCAAAACCTCAGGCTTCCATGTCACTCATAGATATAACACTGTAAAATTTGATATGGTGATGAGAACCTTGGCTCCAACAAAGCTTTTTGTAGGATTTTTCTTCTTCAATAGGTCCAGAATGTAATTTGCCAACAGTATTCAGAATTCCAATGAGTACTTTTTTTCCCTATTAAAAACATTCCACTTGGTCTGTAAGGCCTTCTGGAATGTTTTTTGTCTTTGGTTGCTGTGATGAAAACTATTACTTGAATTTCTGTTCATGAATAAGTTCTTAATCTTGCTGTGTTCAGATTCAGTGGTGGAAGTGAAAGAGTGAAACCTAACCCTTTATGTCCTACAATTATATTTAAGAGTGCTTTATACCTCTGTTGCCTCATCTGTTCCCATTCTTATTTTAGGAGAAATCTAATGGCTACTTAGAAAAACATGGCTGCTTTTTTTTTTTTTTTTTTCCCTCCCTCCTTGCTCTCTCAAAGGACAAAAGGTTACCACAAAGAAGGATCGTACATTAATACAAGAACAATTCCATTGTGTTACAGTGCCTGGAAGCAAGGGTTTTAAAAAACTGAAAAAAAGAAATTCAGACTCTAAAATTGGATTGAATTCCTGTGGTTTATAATGGGCTGTGATTCTGTGGAAAGTCTAAAAAATAAATGTATATTATTTTTTCATAGAAGTGCTAATGATATGGAGTGGAACTGTGGCCTGTGAGGCAGTAGGGACTGATAGGAAAATTATAAGGAAAAAACCCTTTGAAAAATCTGGGATTTTTAAGTGCAATTTTAGGTCCATTTTAAAAGGTTTGTTGTCTTTGATATGTAATGGTGTTCATCAAGAAGGAGAGAAGAAGCAGTAGCCACTGTTGAATATGCAGCTATTCAGTTTTACTTTTTTTCTTTCATAGGGAATACTAAAACCAGGCCCTCTTATCTTTTTTATGTACACAGTAAGACTGACTTTCTTATCTATAGGAAGGAGCATTATGTTTCAATTCTGTGTTGTACACTGACATGTGCTACTTTCTAGGCCAAATTTTTGTTGCCTTTTCCAGTAGCAAACGGAAATAATGTTTTATTTCTGTTTTGAAAAGACTGACTTACTAAACCCCATTAGCACTGCCCAGTAAGAGAAGTGCCAGGGATCACAGGTGAAAGGAGAGGGCTACATTTCTGTACAGCTCATTTTATGTTTGCTCTTGCCCCCATCACTGCAGCCATTCAGACAAACTGCTGTTAAAATGGCATAAGGTGTTGTGGATCAGTGCTTGTAAAATGCTGGAAGAAGAGACTAGCACAACCTAGACTGCAGTACCGTTCAGATGACATGCCTGAAATGTCAGCTTTGTTGGAGGGCTCCTTTGGTGGGGTCCTTTTCACTTCGTATGCGTGTGTTGTACCCAGCTTTCCCTATCACTTAAAATAATTTTCTTTTCCTGAAAAATGAAAGTTAAGGCTAGTGTTTTCAAAGGTGTCTTCATCCTGGCCAAAGTACGCCATTCTGGGATTTAACTTCTTTGTATCAAACTAGTCATATTATTCTGATTAAAAACATGAACCCTATTTTTCTTTAGTATTTGTTAATAATTTTCAAAGATTTAATTACTCTTTTTTGGTAGTAGGAAATCTGACACAATATAGGCACTTTTATGTTAGTATTATTTATTCTGTTGCCCATATTAAAACAGATACTTCAGAGTACAGTATCTTTATGAGTTTAAATATTCACATTAAAGGAAATTGCAGTGCTTTGGTTATAGCATGCACTAGTACACAGTTTTATTTACGCGATTTAGGAGTATACTGGATGTATCCTTTATGCTTGCTGAATCCATTTACGTACACTTTGAAAATCTAAGCCTAAAAATATTGCTGGGTGCTGTTTTCAGTGGCTGACAACAATACAGAGGTGTGGCAAGCCTGATTTCCTTCTCATTCCATATGGAGACAAACTTTTGTCTGCTTGGCAGGTGGAAAGATGACAGAGTTTGGTCATTGACAGCATTGATCTTCTCTATTTTTTGTTTGCCTTCTTGTTGGCAAGGGCTACTGTACTCTGTATTTTATTTCACATAGGCTATGATCCTGAATCACACTTAAAAGCTCATACATAGTATCTGCCTCTAGTGCTGTGCGTATTTCCACAGATATTGATGAAGGATCCAGAACATGATGTTACTTTTCTGTTGTGTGAAATGATGATTAAATCTGAGCTGGTTTGGAAAATAACATAGTGATTCATAATGCTGCACATAGAGCATGTTGTATTTTGAGACTGGTAAAAATAGCAGGGGTAGCTGCTTTGAATAACTGTCAAGTTTACGAGTCCAAAATTAATTGACAATTTCTTTTTTCCCTGATTTGCTTGGATTATAGAAAGACAGAATTTAGCTTTAAGGGATGGTGTGAAAGCAACCTGGAGATGTGAATTTTTTATGCATTTCCACTCTTACCTATCAGATGAAATCCTTTTTCAAATCAGAAAAGTTTTTTAGCAGTTACTTTTAATGGAAAGATAGATGAGTTACCTAGCAGCTTAAGAATATTAAGCAACCTCCTCTCTTCTGTGCTCACTGTACAAGTAATGATGGGTTATTTCTGATCTTTCATAATACGAGTCTGTTTTGCTGATGTAGTTCATACAGTTAATTGCCTTTAGCTGGAGTTAGGCCAGCCTTGTACATAGTGGACTTCAAAGCAGTTGACATTTGTTTCAGTGGTTTTCAGTCTCTAGCAGCTGAATATCTTGTCACCTTAAAAAATTAAATTAGGTTTTCCAAAGTACTTGAGAAAGCAATTGTTTTATAATTGAGGTTTAAAATTGAAAACACAAGACTGGAGAAGGAGAAGCAAACTTATTTTGAAAAAGAATGCTACCCTAAATGCTCTTTGTTGAGTTGAGAGATTGACAGTCCTAAGAAAGACATGCATTGTGTTTGCCTGTGCTTCAGCCTCTAGAGGAGTAACCATAGAATCACCATGGTTGGAAAGGACCTCTAGGATCAAGTCCAACCTTCCTCCCAGCATTTCCCTAACCACTAGACCATAGCTTCAAGTGCTACATCTGCTCTTTTTTTGAACACCTCCAGGGACAATGACTCCACCACCTCCCTGGGCAGCCTGTTCCAGTGCCTCACCACTCTCTCAGTGAAGAAATTCTTCCTAATATCCAACGAAAACCTTCCCTGGTGCAACTTGAGGCCATTTCCCCTCGTTCTATCCTCAGTAATTTGGGAGAAGAGGCCAACACCAGCCTCACTACAACTTCATTTAGGTAGCTGTAGAGGGCAATAAGCTCTCCTCTCAGTCTCCTCTTCTCTAGACTAAACAACCCAGTTCCCTCAGCTGGTCTTCCTAAGGCATGTTTTCCATTGCACCAGCCTCATTGCCCTTCTCTGCACCTGCTCCAGCACCTCCTTATCCTCCTTACCCTGTGGTGCCCAGAACTGGGCTCAGTGCTCGCGGTGTGGTCTCGTGAGGACAGGCACCATGCAGTGTGCTCCGGCTCTTCCCTCCCAGCTGGAGAGAATGAGAGAACAGATGCAGACCAAATTCTAGTTTTCTGTTGTGGTGCTACTTATTCTTAAAGGAAGATGAATACAAATTCAGAGTCAGGTCTGGTGGACATGGTGGGTTGCGGGCATGGATATTTTTTCCCATCTCATCATTATTCTTTAATTCATTTGTTTCTGTGGGTATAAATCTTCTGACAAAAATAGGGGGAAAATCTTTCTCTTTTGAAGAAATAGCCTTTAGAGTAAAAATTCCATTAGCATTACATGACATACTTATTAATCTAAGATACTATTTTAGAAGTCATAAAACTTAAAAGAACTGCATATTGCCTTTCTGTCCTACTCCTCTCCCTTTTTCCCCAAGCCTTTTCTTTTTTTTCCTGCCCTACGTGCCCATTTGTTCTGGGTCTCAAATTATGCTTTGTTCCAAATGCTCAAACAACACATTTTAAACCATTCTGATCACTGAACACTATACTTTTTATTACATTTTATCATGCCAGGTGAAAGTCCGCTGCTTACGTGATTATTGACTTCAGGGTCAGGTACCTGTTCTTAGGTTGTTACCTAGTTTTAAAGAAATCTAACAATTATAATCTTGCTATATGGTTTCAAGGGCATTTAAACCAGGTTCTATTTGTTCTTCTGGTTTCCCTGCACCTAACTGTACTGTTTTCTTGATCATATCTCAAAACTACAGTTTTAGATCCTGAGTCTGTACTGGGTTGCAGTATTTTATGTTTTTTTTTTTTTTTTTTTATTTATCACTAGCAACTAAATGCCTATTGTGTGCTACTGGGAAGGTTGCGCTGAAGAAGAGTCACTTGAATACTGATTTCAGAAGCCTAATTTTGACTCCTAGTATCTCAGATGACCTCTTTGAATATTCTTTCAGTGGACAGTTTTGCATTGTGTGGTGTTTGTTTTCAGCTGTTTAAAATGAGTTGTAGAAATATTGCAACTTTTCCCATATCTTCTTCATTTTAAGAGACGTTTGTCTGTAATATTTTCAAAATAATATTTATGCGTATTAATTTGAAAGGACTCATAGGCCTGGACACTGGTCTTCCATGAGGTTTCTTGTTTTCGAAATCTAACCCATTACAGGCTGGGGATTGGCAGCTCAGGATTTCAGAACAACGCAGTTTAATATATTATTTATTATGGTGTGTCCTGTGTTAACAATAAGTATTTTAAATTTATGAAATTGGGTTTTGATGTTTATGAAGTTTTGAAATTTAAGTCAATGCTCAGTAAGCATTCCGAATTTCAGTAGGAAGCCTGTGACCATTGATGAAAAGATTGTTTAGGAACTGTTTGTGAGACGTGTTTTTGCAACAAATATCTTTGGGAAGCACAAAATATTAGTCAAAGTGTATTTCATTAGAATCAAAGATAAAAGGTTGTTGTGTAGCTGAGAAGTTAATATTAATGAATTACTAACAAGTATTTATGTATAATCAGCACCTGACCTGCACTCTGATGTGGGCATGTGTTGATTTTCCATGTGTAATAACACTGTAATTATCAGAAAGAAAGCAGAGGATGGTGGTAGTCCTCATGGGTAATTCCAATAATAAATATAATTGAGTTCACTGAATAGTAGTCCTAAATGTGCATTGATTTTTGAAAAGAGGAAAAAATAGCCAAATTATTTCCAATTAAAGATTTATTTTATTAGTACAAGGGTTCATAAGGATTCTAATAAATTTAGAGCTCTGCTTTGAAGCAATCTACTGGGGGAAATGGTAATTTTAAAAATTACACCATGAGTTAAATTTATACCAACTCAAAACACCAAGCTATTTTAACAAGCTGTGTGCTGTATAAATGAATAGATTAAAGCTATGTTTGTGTCAGAACCTGAAAGTGCTACCACTGTGGAGTTCTACACCATCAGCTTTTGCACGTCACACGTCAGCTGGGTAGGACACTTTGCTATTAGAACAGCAAGACTATCAAAGGAAGTGCCTTTGAGGTGTCTGATCTATTTAATCTGATAATTAAATGGTAATTATGCAACAAACCATTTGTGTGAAAAGTTTTGGTTAAGGCAATGTTGGAAATGAAGAGCTTATATAGAAATAGAGACTTCTTTGGGCGTACATGTACTTTTTTTATCTCTAAAATTGTGTGGAAAGATTTTCATGTAGCTAGAATAAGAAAGAAGGATCACTGAAAGAAATTGTGTAGAAATTTCCAAAGTGACATGAAACTCCATGAGGGGATTATAGAGAAACATAAAACTGTTTGTCATAAACAGTGGTTCAAATGGCTGTCATAGGACTCTTTGCTAGAAAATTCCATTTAAAAATTCCATTCTTTAAAACATCTCATTGTATTAGAGAGGAAATGGTTTCTGGGCTAAGTCAAAAGCCTATTGTGGAGTTCCATACCAAGTAAAGTCATCTTTCCTGCGTAATTATTTATGCAGGAAAGCATATTTACATTAGAGGATCTAACGTAAGGGCTAAAACCCCTCCTCATTGAAAAAAATTTCATAATCTTGATACTGATTGGATACGGTGTACAAGCTATTTATCCAAGAATATACCCTGCTTCCCAGGGGAAGGGGAGGTTTGAATTGGATATTGGGAAGAATTTCTTCACTGAGAGAGTGGTGAGGCACTGGAACAGGCTGCCCAGGGAGGGGGTGCAGTCATTGTCCCTGGAGGTGTTCAAAAAATGAGCAGATGTAGCACTTGAGGCTGTGGTAGTGGTTAGGAAATGTTGGGATGAAGGTTGGACTTGATGATCCTAGAGGTCCTTTCCAACTATAGTGATTCTAGAATTCCCCTACTGCAACGTGAGAATGTAATCTCCTGTAACGAATTCTGCCTAGTTTGTCTCCAGATGCAGTGCTCTTCCTGGTAATTTTAAGTTAGCCGAAGTTTTTTATATATTGTTCCCTAAGACTGGCTTTTTATCATCATATATATATGATATGTGTATATCTTTTTATATATAAAGACTGTATATATAGTCTTTTAAGACCACTTAAATACGTGGACCTGAAGGGAATGGTTGGACTGTGTGCTTTGCCACACTAGTGACTTCATAGCATGAGCTTTTCTGGTTCTGATTTTGCAAGCTGAAAACATTTGGAGGAGCTTGAAAATCTCACTTATATTTTTGGTAGCTAATATTTTGCCTAAGGGGAACAATTCCTTCCAACTTATGCAGTTATTACTTCCTATCCTGGAATAGTGCCTTCTGATGTCTTAGCATTTGGAAGTACAAGTGATACTTCTATATAAATGATTCAGTGTTCTTGAAATAAAAATTATAACATAATACAGTATAGTCTTACTGGTGGCTGGAGGATGTACGTGGCCTGTGGGCTTACTTTGTTACTGGACCAAAAGTACTGAAGAAAAAAATGAAACAGCAAATGGCACAAGAAGTGGTGTGGCCTTGCTGCTCAGCTGCCTTGTAGCAGTGCTCTGGTTTCCTGCCTATCTTGTCCCTTTGGACATTCACCATTCACTCTTCTTATTAAAACACTGGCCCTTGTCTCAGCTGGGTGGCTGTGTATAAAACACTGCAGTTGAACTGATCACCCTACCTGAAAAGGAGGAGGTTTGAAGCTTCACTGGAAGAAGACACTTTCTCAGTAGATCTATTGAGTTGATAATGTTTTATTTAGGTTTATGAGCAAGTGCATTTCAGTTCTTTTACATGTACTCGCTCATGCAGGTCTCGTCATACAAGCACAGAAAGAGGTGTTTAACTCTTTTCCTGTATCTTTAAAGAGTCTTACTGTAGTTTAATCTAAAGAGTCTGTTAGGACAGTGTTGGCTCTCCAGACATCTTCAGGAAAACCTATAAATTAGTAAGTGACAATATATATAATTTTGTTTTTTTACAGAGTAAAGTTCTGCTTTAAAGAAAGAGACATATGTAAGTTGTTGATCAGTGTGTGCACCATTTCTGAAGTAGTTATGAATTAAAACTTAGGCTATAGACTTAGATGTCTGGTATCAATCAATGTGGCATGAGGAACCCAACAACTTTTCAGTGTTTGCTCTTATAATGCATTTAAATCCTTAAAAATCTGATGGAGTTGCATAAGCGGCCTTAGATTGTAGGTATATGGTTTAAGGATCACAAACATCAGAGCTTTTTTGATAGCTGGGTTTCATATTTTTGCTAATGTGATAGTACTGGGTAAGGCCTGTGTATTGAATTGCCCTATTATCATTAGTGGGCTCTGCAGAGGAACACAAAAGCCACAAATAAAAAACATAAATACATCAATGGAATTATTTTAGTGAGGCTCATTTAAACTTATTTAATATTAGAGGGATGGCTTATAAAAGGTTATGGGATATTTCATTTATGGTTTGCTGCTTTGACTGTGTTTCCTGGAAAAGCCTGCTCTTTGGGAGCATAAACATTTTCTGCTTTGAAAAAATATTTAAAGATAACCAATAATTGTACATCAGCCTTTGCTAACACTCAAGTGACAGAATATAGTAGAGAATTTTGTAGGGTTTCACTGTTTACTTGAACTGCATGCAACACAGTTAACTGGACTTAGGACACCACAAAAATGTTAAGATAGAACATTTTCTCTGTTTTGCTTCCATCCCCATCCCAATTTCAGCATACTTGCAATAATTGTGAGTGCCCTGGCATAGCTAAAATTGACTGTAGGACATGCTAATGCATGTCATCTACTGATGTCTTCAAAAAACAGAACAGGAACATCTTTTGCTAGTAGAAGAGAAGATGGATGTTGTTGGATCCACTGCCTTTACTCCTTTCTGCTAAGGATTTCTTTTGCACCAGGGGGAGTACCTGAGAACCGTGTAGTATACACCTTATTTACCCAGGTTTTTCAGTGGTATGACACAAAATGGCATATTGCTATCTGGTTGACAGACTTTATATTGTTGCTTATCAGAAGCTTCCTTTTTCTCTTTTTATCTAGCTGATTATCCTAATGGTATTTTAAATGGTGTGTTTTTAATGTGACACATGTAAGCAACCGATATCATTAAAATGCATTTTAAGGGAAAACAATTGAATGATTTATTCAGAAGGTGCAGAACATGGAGAAGAGATCATTGTCCCTTGCCTGTATAAAACTCACATTCCAACCGTTAAGTCTAATGACAATAAGAAATACCAGAATTTGCAGTTGTTGCTGTTAATCTTTCTTAATGAATGTAAGGGGTTTTATACCTTAGTTATGTAAAAACCATTTTCAGATAGGAGGATTCTGAATTATTCATGTTACAGTCATGCATCAACACGTATATGGGTCTCTTGAGAAACCAGTGCTGTGTATTCTACTGTTTATTATGTTTGGTTTTGTTTTGTCGGTGTTATGTGGGGTGACTGTCAATTAGTAATAACTGAGAACTGCTCTAGTAATGGTAGGCGTGGAAAAGAGAAATAATTTGACCCACTTGAAAGGATTACATTTAAAATGTATTTGGATTTTTTCTCTTTTTTTTTATCTCCCGACTAATTTCATTCTAGTAATCTTTTAAATAAAATCAGTCGTAATAGGTTTACAGATCCACTGAAATGCGTTTCTGCAGACTCTGCACATAATGGCTGTTGCTATGCAAAGGGATATTGCCTCAAACCAAGGAGATCCCAAAGATTCTTGCTGGTACGTTGTAGTTAAAAAGCACGTTTCCCAGTGGTGACTGCAACAAAGGTTAGTTTTTATTTATTAGAGTATGGGCTCTCTCCCAACTATTGCAAAGTACTCTAGGAATAGAGCACAGGAATACAAAAGCCTTTAAATGGTTTGCGTGCGTAATGGCATACAGCAAGCCAAAGATAGCCTGGATTTATGTGTGTGGGGACCTCAAGTGTATCTGGAGGCCACTACTGTTCTTACTGGAAATGCTGTCTGTCCTGGAGCTCTCCACATATGTTGTGGCCCAGCAAGGAATTTTTTGTTATATGGGGACATCCAGGTAATCAGTTAGGCCATAGTGACTTTTGGGTTTCTTTCTGCCGTGGCACTTGATGTGAGTGCTGGTTGCAGGGATAAACTACTCAGTTAGCACAGATTAGATCAAACAAGGATCAAAGTGGTTTTTTTATTTATGAATTACATGTAATTAACTGGCAATCAGTAAATTGTACATTAAGGATCAATATCACCAGTGCAATGGATAACCCACAACATTAGACACTAAAAAAAAATGTGACAGCAAATTTTTAAATATTCTATTAAAACTGACCCTAGCTCCTCCAAGGTTATATATGTGCCCCCATCCCCTCATTACAAAAAGAAAGGGTTATGAGAACACATATTTTCTGGGCATGTGCTGGGCCTGTTGCACACCCCTCCAGTTGCATATATGAGTGTTCTTACTTTGTCTATTTGCTAACCCACATCCTTGGGCACCCTGCAAGGTCATATGCCTGCAGTGTCCCTACCTGTTGTACCCCATACTCTCACCCTGCAGCTTGGAGTCCTCACTGGGTCTAAGGAAGCTGCTCTGTAGCTCCTAGGTAAGGGTTGAAATGCTGGATGTAATGGTGTTTTCTGGTGGTGCCAGACCAGTTTTTTAGCTATTTCAACCACTGCTTCCCTGCTGTTATTGCAAATGTTTACGTTTCAAAAGTTTCTTCATGCTTCCCCTTACGTAATCTTCTTTAGCATAATCCATTCTGGGCAGACAGTTTGTAGACTGTTTCTTTTAGAGTTTCATGCACTTGTAGTTTTTACACTTTTACCTGTATCTTGACTGCTGTTCTTAAGGCCTTTTTGCCAAGGGCAGGCCAGGCAGGCACCTCTGCAAATGTTTACAATACTCAGGGTCCTGAAACTATGAAGCAGTTAAAGCCTGGTGAGTCCTACTGTTGAAAACAGTAAAACAGACTCTTGTTTGACCTTTTTCCCCAACTCCCATTTGGTTTACCTAGCCCAGGAGACGGTTGCAGTATCTGAAGATGCTGTACCATCAGAACTGAAATTAATCTATTTTGATTCTGTAGTGGGTTCTTCCATGCCTTTATGTCCCCAGCCAATAAAAGGATTTTACTGGACAAAACTGAATCCCTGTGCACCTATTCTGTATGTCTTCCCAACAGCTCTATGTCCTTTGTTTCTCTCTGACTGTTCACCAAGCTGATCCTGTAGTGATGACTTGAATCCTGACATTTTGTTCTTTCAGACACAGAATACTGAAGGTTCGTTGCCTTTCAAGTAAGCATTTCAAAGGTGGATGGATGTTTCTTGTTCTCTCTGTTGTGTATTCATAAAGGCAGGCCAAATTTACCAGGCTGATTGGGCCCTACAGGGATCTTTACATTTTACATTTTGTGTCATGCTCTCTGAAGTCACAGAATTGGGCAGTAGCAGGGCTGGAAATAGGACTGCAGAGATCAGACTGCCAACTTCTGGCTTAAGTGATAGTCAGAGATATCTTTGCCTTCTTGCTCTGGAGTTCCTACCTACTCCAGCTTGCTTAGGTTTTTCTGAAGTTCAAGCTATGATAAGTATCAAAATTTTGACAATAATTAATGTTACGCATGCATACACGTTTCTTTTTTGAGTTGAAGTCTCCAAGCAGTTTTTTCCGTCCAGTAATAGCTTGAAGTTTATTAAGTTTCATGTGGATATCCATACGATGTGCGACCTGCAAAATTATGACTGTAGAAGGAGAACTGTTCCTGGGCTTCGTTTCCTTTTGTTCAGGAGTAAAAATTGCAGTCTTCAGCATTTCTGGAAACCCTGGGAGGTGTTAAGTGTTGGCATAGCTAAAAAGCTGAGTAATTCACTCAGAAAACAGTGAACAGTCTGCAGAGCGGTGGGGTTTTTTGGTTGGAAGTTTTATTTTTTTTTGCTTTTCCCCTCTGTACTCTGCCAATGTATGTTGTGGAAAAATGGCTAAATGAGGAATCTCATGAAAACATTTCCTCAATTCACACCTCCCACTCAACTGACAGTTCAAAAACTGAGTCAGAAGGGCTAAGAATTGCTCAAAAGTACTGTTGGAAATTAGCATGGACTTTGGAGCCAGGATTTTATCTTCAGTTTGTAGTATAGTACCTACTGCTGTCATCAGCTGCCATAAGTCTTGACCAGTAAAGGTCCTTCATTGAAGATTAATGGTTCCAAGTCAGGTATTTTTTCCTCACCTCTTATTCAGCTATTTGATATTGGGAGTCCTTTGAGGCTTTGTGTTGGCAGAGGAGTAGCAAATGGCTGTTGTGTTAAATGCAACTTCCTATGCTTGTGAAATATTTCAGTAGATTGTGTTTAACCGTACTGTCCATGGCTATAGTTGTCTAAAGAATTGAAATACTGATGAATTGTCCATGTAATGGTAAAAACTGCGTGTTGATGCTGTGAGCACCAGTTTTACTCCAAGGTACAGGTGTTCTGTAGGCTGATGTCTGTATAACACCCTGTTCTGTAGAATAAGGTGTGACAGCTACTGATGGTCAAATACAGAGTTCCAGCAGCTGAAAACCAGACATGGGAGAGTCTGAGTTTCAAACCACCCCAGACAGCTTTGGCTTCCCACAAAAGAGAGTTCAAGAATACTTAGGGCTCATCTTAGGAGTAGGTCTTTATTATGACAGTTGTCAGTTCTCTAATTCATCAGTTAGTTATATTGTAGAGTGTGTATACAAACTGAGAAAAAAGAATACATTAGATTCATATGGTAATAATAAAAAGTAGGGATAGTGGGGGAGAGAAAGGGAACCTTATTCATAATAGGCTTGGTTGTTGATTTTTTTGGTTACTTCATTTGTAAGTTGGAAGTTTTACTGGACTATATTCTTGCTATGTCAGAAGAGTGGGAGGAAGGGTAAGAATTGGAAAAAATGGAATTTCCAGAATAAGCAGCAGTATTTTGTATACATGTGATTTATTTGAATTTATTTATTTGAACTTGTTTAAATTTGGATACCATTTGACATAAATAGGATTGCCTTGGTGCATGTGCTACAACTTGAAATGGAACTGATTCACGACTGAAATCTGTTCGTATTTCCAGCCAGATTGTGTTAACCATCTTCAGGATGGCTTTAGACAGCAAATTGTTAATTGTATAAAGGTTCGCATATATAAGTGTAGAATTTGATTCTAAATGCTCCAGAATGTAGCTTTGCTTTGAGCAACCTTTTACTGTGTATTGCAGTTTTAGGTCTTATTTTTGGGGGAAGGACTGCCTACAGTACTACAGTGATTCTAAAAACACTAGAACATCCAGTGTTTCTTGGGGAGATTATAATGAGTCTTTGAAAAAACTCTACTTATTAGGTGAGTGTTTATATAATTTTCTAAAATATATTATTATGGTAGACTGTAATGGCATGATTGGTGTTATTCAGTGCATCTGTTTTGCCCACAAATAGGTATAAATTATTTGTGTTTTTGGCATTAGTATTTGTGTTTCAAGGTCTGCATTTGTAGTAAGCAGTTTGCTGGGGAAAATGGACAAGTCCGTTCCAGGGCTGCTTATTATACATATGAAACTTTGTAGCTGTTGTTTTATTCTAGTTATTCTAAAAATAGAAGTCAAACTTTTTTTTTTTTTTTTAATGTGCATATTAGATGTGATGCAAGGCCTTTTAGACTGCGTTGCAGACAACTGGAAAGAGAAAATAAAAATGCAAGTGCTTCTGCTCTTTAAGTTTTAGTGCCAGCTCTCTTTGTGTGGTACAACTATGGAACTGAGAATTTTGTTGCGGGTTCATGGCAATAGAAATGTTACAATTGCGTGTAGGTGCACACTAGATGCAGTCATTTACACTGTCCAGAAGTGACTCTGAAGCTTCACTACATTTGTGCTCTCACTGAACAAGCATAAGGGGAGCCAATTTTGGCAGCAAATGCATATACCAGGGAATGTCAATTAAAAATTATTCTTATAATGTTAATGAAGAGATTGGTGACGTATTCCCTTTCTTCATTGTAGCTAAGAGAGAATAAATGAACCCTTAGTTGCACATTCATTAATGTGGGACATTTTTTTTTCTTAAATGTACTGTCCAGATGGCTGTGTTTTGAATATCCCTTTCCCTTTTTGCTGTGCTTGCTCTGGGAATTCTGTGAATGTGACAGTATGTTGACCACGTCTGTAACATCCGCAGAATATCCACCATATTTACTCATTGACCTTTCATTTATATGCCACAGGCAGTGAAACAATTACATATTATGTAGTATAATTTTCCTTTTCTGAACAAAATGTGTTTGTCTTCCTTGGGAGGCATTAGGTGAGCTGGACAAGTAATGTGTTGGGGTCCTGCTTTCAGATCATATGCATGACATGGTTAGATAGAAATAAAATCATTTACTGAAGAAAGAAATATTGCCTGTTTTTGAAGTTGGGCCACCAGATGTGCGTTAAGTATATGTGGTGGTGATTATTTTTCCTTTTTTGAAGACTGAAATCCTGACACGTTGGTGCATGTGAATAAGAATATCTATGTTTAGAAATCTTTAATGAGGTATAGCAAGAATGATCTATTACAATATCTTTACAACCGTGAAATTTGCAACAATAACAAAATATCCCTTAGATGTATGTCGCTATAAGGACTGACATGTTGCCTAACATATATGACTCTTCAGTGCTGGGTTTGAAAAGAGTAAATAATTTTTAAAACAAGGGTCTGAAATATAACACATTTTGACAGTCTTTCCTGATAACTTCCTTGATATTTAAAAAAATGTAAGGCTTTAATAACTTTTATTTGATTATTTTAACTTGAAAGCGTAGGTGCTTTATTTCTTCTTTACACAATACTTATGCTACATAAGGATTTTTACCTTCCCTTTACATCACCAAAAGACACAGCTTTTTTAATGTATAGACATGTAAAAATTTCTGATGTATACCCAAGGCACCCGAGTTCTGCAACTGTATAAACAATGCTTGAGTTTCTCAATAGCTCTCTTTACTTCAGTGATGAGTTCACATCCGGTAAATACTTGGAAGCGATGAACTTAGATGATATCTTCATTAGAATTTTTGTGGCTCTAGAGCTGTTGGCAGGATGCTTCCATGCTGCTGGAACTTACACACGCTTGGCTGTAGCTGCTGCTGTCAAATGTGCTGCAAATGCTTGACTCGGCAGCAAACAAGACTGGTCTGCAGGTGCCAGCGCTGATCCATCGTTTTTCTGGTTGCTGGATAGTTGGCTGAGGTATTATTTTGCTTGTCTCAGTTGCATGAAGTCGTATGACTGCACATTGCTGCTCAGTTTTCGGGTGTAGGAGATCCTGGAACAGAACTGGCATTGCTGTGCCTTGGAAATAATGGAGAAGGATGTGGCAGCGCAAGTCAGAACAGTCAAGGACAGCAGCAGCCAGAACTCCCTGCCATAGTTTGGTTAGCTGCGAGGAGGTGAAGGAATAAAACTGCTGCTGTTAGGGCAAGTCTGACAGCTCTCTCTTCTTGTTTCATCCTTTCTGGTTACAGATGCCTAGTTTGTCAATGGAACAGCTTGAGAGGAATTGACTGGTTATAGGTGCAATCTCTGTAGCATTTGTTGGACATGTAGTAACTCAAAACCTGGAGCTAGACAGTTTTTATGTCAGCTGATCACACCAGTGCCAGGCAGCTGTGGTTCAATTTGGTGAAAGAAAGGGAAGGACTGAAAGAGTCTGTATAGCATGGATAGTCATAATTGCAAGGCTGAAAAAGGGTTTCTTCAAGCACACACTGATAGTGCTTCTCTATTACCACATGCTCAGCTCTAATGGAAGCAGCAGTACGACATTTCTTGTTTAGCCCATTTGACCAGTATATTCAGTCATCTTAATTCCTTTATGAAGAATTGCAAAGCATATAGGCAGCAAGAGTGTATAGGAACTCATGTCCTCCAAATCCTGGGTACTGTTATAAAGTTGTAATCTTATCCATAGATATCAGAATCCTCAAATTTTAATTAATCCATTACAGATAGTTTTGATCTTAAGTAAGGAAGTTGCAAATATTTCTTGACTGAATTTGCTGTCAGAATTAAATATTACAGGAAAAATGGAGGAATTAAGGAGTTCTTAGCGGATAGGTTTACAAGGGAAGATTCACACCCAGCAAATGTTCATGTGGGAAGAGACTTTTTGGAAAACTTGCTTTGTCTAAGACTTGGTCCTTGGTCATTACAATTGAAAAAATCCCTCCTGTGTCTGTCTTCAAGTCTGCTAGCAGAATGAAAATGAAATTCCCATGGCTAATAAATGACACATAGCTGTTAGATATCACACTTACTTTATGTGCTTCTTTCCAAATCTGTCAAGTAGTTGCTTAAACATGCTTTTTAGTAAAATAATCTTATTTAAAGTCCTTCTTGATGTGGGGTGGTTTTTGAAGCATAATAGACCCTGAGTACTCGTCCAGTTACAGTTAACACAACTAGATTGTTATACCTGAAATGTCATGCTTGAAGGATCCCCAAGCATCTGTGGGGTATTCCCATACTGTGCTCCATGCCAGGTTTCTTAAAGAAGTCTCTCTTTGTCTTTTTTCTCTGTGGGTTTTTTTTAATATGCTGAAATCCTACTGAGGATAATTAGCAAATAATCCCCTGAAAGATTATCTAATTAATGGGAAATAGGAATCATACAACTTGGCTCTAGAGATGAAAGGAACCTGTGTGTCTGCATGCAACAACGTCCCTGTTCCCTTAATGGATTTCAGGGATGTAAAATGATAGGTCAGGAAAAGCACCAAGGCTTCTTATAATTAACCTATAATCTACTAAAGTAATGAGAAGGAGATACTTATGAGAATTTGGATAATGTTACCAGTTTAAATGAGATATTAAACATAGTTGAAATTGCTAGTTTATGTGGGCGTTTACAGAATCAAGACTACCAGTTGATACTTATTTATTGATGACATTCATAGGGATCCTTTCTTTAATGCATTTTATGACTAACTTTTCTCTCAAAGCAGCACAACATCTCATGTGCCAGCAAATGTTATACTCATAAGCTTGTTATTTTTAATTATAATGAACTTCATCAATAAAAAGAGTAGTAGTGTGGTTCACAGTTTTATTAATTTGCTTAATAAATTCTTTATTCCAGTGATTAACAGTCTTATATAGCATGAGTCCTGGCAGTGTAAATTTACATCTGCCTTCCCACCAGCAGCTCCAGCCCTGCACATGCTGCTGTTGTAACTTGCACGTTTGCAGTAGGTGCAGGTTTTCAGATGTAAATTGGATAATCCTCATTAGATGAAAACTGGGCATTGCAATACAGGTTTAGAATAACCCTATGCCCTTTTCCCCTCAATCCAAATCATATTATGGCACAGGCAGAGACTGCCACACTATTCAAACAGTAGACAAGGCCTAAATGTTATGCAGAGGCACATCCTTTTTATTCCAGAAGGAGCAAGTGTTGATTGAACACATTTTCTGAATGTCCCTTGAGCCATGCGTCTCTGTTTATAGTACTTGCCTTTGCTCTGGAGGGAACTGGTTAACTCTATTTAAATGCTACAGGAGCCATGAAAAGTGAGCGGAAAGAAAACTTAGAAGATGAAATATCTGTCTATCTATGAAGAAAATACAAGGAGTGATCAAAGATGAGTTTGACCTTATTTAATGCATTTCCTTATAGGTCATTACAGAACTGCTGTGTATTTGCAAACAAAAATACCCTGCTCCCCAGTGTCATCTTACTCTGTGGAGTATCTGTGTATAAGTAATAGGAAATCTACATCTATGTTAGGAGATGTAAGTAGAAGCTCCATATTCTCTGTGTGGAAAGGCAGGCACAGGACAGAGAGCTTACACAAGAGGCTGATTTCCTCTGTGGGCAAAGGAACTGAAGGATGTGAATTTATTAGAGCAGTTGAAACACGCTGCCTCCAACGTTAACTGTGTCTAGTGCAGTATGTGCACAAAAAAAGAAATTTTTTTTTAGCTCCATTTAGTCCTGAATAAACTTATCCTTGTTTTGTACCAATGTGGATGGAAATTATCAGCTCTATCTGCAAAAACATAGGTCCACCTACTAGAAGATGACCCTATTAAAACGGACTATTGGTATCAAAAGCAATGCTGTAAAGTGATAATACCATATGAACTGCTTGCTACTTTTGCATCATAATTATATCTACATGGATGTCTTCACTGCCTTTGCAGTGGAAAAGTACTGTGATTTTTTTTTTTTAAGGATTAACCTTTTCTTTTCTTTGTGCATTTCTTCTAAAATATCTTTAATGGAATAGAAAATGAGGAAGATCTAATTTATTTCTAGGTTTATCTCAAATACTTTTATAAATGTAGAAGTGAAAATAATAGAATCGTGTTAGAGGTTTACATGTATGTGATAATAGAAGTTGTACCCTGTCTGTAAAGGGTTTACTGATTCTGAAGTGCAGAATTCCTTGAGAGAAAGTATGGCATCATGTTTGTTTTAAAACTTGGCTAGAGAGAAATGGGAGTGTTGTTATCCTATCCTAAAAAAAATTTCCAATGTTTTTTAATTCCTTTTGGATATTATTAATAATAAAATCTCAAAAACTATTAATTGGCAATCTCTGCAAAATGTTCGCTTAGAATATTGAAACATTTATTTAAAAAATCTTGAGCTAGCTTCAGTTTCTATGTGGAAGATAAGCTGTCATGTAGGTCATTTCCAACACACTTGAATTTTTCTGGATGGTAAATTTGTTGGAATTGTCCTTTCTTGCAGAAGATACAGATAGCCTTACTATACTGCTTTTCATAAGAAAATAGAAACACTATGCTGAGATTGGGCTGTTGAAATTCTTCAGTGTTCGATGAATAACAATATGACTGATCTGTATAATATTTCTTCCTCTAATAAAACCGAGAAGAGGAATATTGCCCCCACTTCACAAACAATAGCTGCATGAGATCTATGAAAGATTTATGTTCATTTATACAATATTTAAACTAAGAGCACTTCACAGCATGGGGAGATGTGTGTTGTCATAGCAACAGTTGAAGAATTGTCATAAATGGACGAAACAGAAGTCTTAGGCTTGCCCATGGTGAAGGCAACACCTTATCTGTTGTTTCGAACCTTCAACCTAACCAGCTGAATGTGGTTTCTCTTGTTTTGCATAGGCGGCATATTTTATTAGACAGGAAAAGGAGTAGCTGGTTTGGGATGGTTGAGTTTGAAGACTTTGTTTAAGCATGTATGCAATTCTCTTTGCTTTCCCCCATTTGAAGCTTTTTCTGCTGATGACACAAGGCTGGGACCTGAGGAAGGTTCTTCTGGTGTTGGATGCTGACAAGTGTGACTATTTTTTCTTGATCTTGGTGTTGTAGACCAACTCTATTTTTTTCCAGTGTATTCCACAGACTAGCTCAGTATTGGCACCATTCTGTATTTCTCCAAACACAGTCCATTGTCACATCCATGACCTCAGTTTGGTTTACTTTCCCTCCTCCCAGTGTGTGTGTATTTGTGCCATGTAAAACACATGGAAGCGTATTTCACTTTGCTGTTGGAAGATGTGTACAAAGGACTGTTTGGCATTTGTTTTGATTCCGTGTGAAAACTGCTTTGTTGTATTTCATTGCAGCTTCTTGTATTCTTAATAACATGTTGGGGCTGAGGGATTGGTTTTGGCTAGTTGCTTTTACTGTGTTTTTCATTACTTGAGAAGCTTTGGGGAAGGTGCTGGTTCTGCAGTAGCTCCAAAAAGCAAACAAACCCTAATGATACATGCTTGTCTAAGTTTCTTGTTTTAATAATGTGGTTATGCATCACAAGTACACATTACATTAAAATCTATAATAAAGAGTGCACCTGCATCTTTAAGGTAACATCAAAAAAATATAATTCATCAACAAAATTCTATAGGATATTAGCTCAGCAGGACTTGCCACACAGAATTTTTTTTTGTCTTATAACATTTTTTATGATCTACACAGATCTGTGTAATAACTTTATACAGGGTTTTCTTTGTTGTCTCCAGATGTTTTTATTCAGCCAGTGTTTCTGTCTGGTTGTAAAGTACAAGGTAGTTCCATATTGTTTTTCAAGCTATGTTAGTATTTAAGTAACAGGCATATAGGTGGATTCTTGAGTTTCTTTAAAATTTCAAGGATGAACCAGAACCTTACTGTCTTTTTTTCCCTCTTAAGGATCAGGATTTCTTTTCAGAGTTAACCTTATAAGGAATGAAAAACATTCTCAAATTGTTATGGAAAAACTACCGAAAAACTGACATTAAGACATAAGACTTAAGTAACATGGAAAGAGCATAAGTGCTTTCATTTTGTTACAGTAGATTAGCTTCAAAAAAACACATTTTCTTTGATCTGGGTCTAAAGCTTTGTGGTGAACTACCTTCAAGAGTGAATTAGGCTACTGATTCACTTCTAGTAGGTTTGAATTAATTTTAAGAAAAAGTTACAAATCCACATGCATGTGTGTACATACTTGCTACATGGGAAATAAGTAACAGCAAAAGAATATTTCTAAACAGATTGTAGATCTGGTCCAGTGCATACTAAGATCAGTTGAAGTCATTACATTGATTTTGTTGGGTACTGAGTAAGGTCCAAGTTTAATGACAAGCTGGAATAAACAGGTATATAAAGGCATTTATATTTTGTCATTGATGGGATAGTTAGTTTTTAAAAAAAACTAAGCAACTTGTTTCATTTTACACAAACAAAATTTTTTCTTTCCAACAGTCTTATAAAGGTAATTAAGAATTTGAGGTTCTTTCTTCTTTGTAGATTTTTTTTTCAGTAGAAATTGTATTTTTGGGGTATGGAACTGTATAACATGAAAGTGGTGCCGAGAGGAAACAGATGCTGTACATCCACTTTGAGTCAGCTGCAAGACAAATTTAAAAAAAATTTCACACCAGTAGAATGGCTTTTCTGAGAGCTTATCTGAACATCACACAGTGTTAGAGGCCTAGCAATTCTAGAGTGACTGATGTCAGATCCAAAGCTGCAAATAAGCAAAGTTACAGTATATATCTAACTTTTCTAAGGCATAAAAATCAGAATCTGTGTATTGCTGAATGCTAATACAGACTCCTGGCTGAATCTGATGGGCTGATTGTATCAATAAATTATAAATACTCTGTATTTTAGATAGATGGAACCTGAATTATCAAGGGAAACTGGACTGATGTGTTCAGCAAATTAGAATTAGTTTTAAATATGTAATTTTATTGAGTATTTATAAAATTGCTTTTTTTCATTTCATGCATGTATTTGTCTACGTGTCTCAATGAGCTTTTCTCTTCAGGACTGCTTTCTGTGCTACCTGTCATGAGATTAATCATTTGGTCTGTGCTCAGTACTAGTGTTCCCAAATGCCAACACTTGTTTTCACAATTTCTTTCACAGCAGAACTTAAGAATTCATTGATTCCACTTGTGTCAGTATAAAGCTGCAAACTTCCAATCCATAATTTGTTAAAGAACATAAAAGATGTGGATGAAATAATCACTATTGTGTGTTGTTCCATGGCATAGTATAATAGCAGAAACAACTGAGAAAATTGTTTCCACTAGGTAAAGTGCAGCATCAACAAAATAATTCATAATTTTATTTAAAGTTCTTGGCGTCATGTTTACTTACTGATTCCTGATGAGCATCTTTTACTCCTTGATTATATTTGCTGATGCTGATTTTCAACAAAAGTAATAATTTCTCAGAAATAATTACCAGGTTATTAATGAAGTGCCTTGTTTTGGACTCTAGTGTACAAGTACGCATACTTCAGTAAATTGTTATCCATTGAGAAGTTTGTCTTAAAAATATTTAAATCAAATTAATGTTAGTGAAAATGTTCTACAAATATGTGCGAGTCAGTCATTATCAATCTCCATACAGATATAACCTACAAGGCCTTGGGCTGGTGCTGTGCCATTGTGAGATGGGATACAGGCCAGTCTGAGTGGGCTAGTCCACCATCCAAGAGCTAGCCTTGGTCAGTGTGAATGTAAGCCAATAGCCATGGGGAGGATGAGGTGTTTGAGCTAATAATGGTCAACAGTAGTCAAAAGTACAAGAACCTGTGAACACAGGTATTTCTTCTAGTCTGGAAATTAGAATGTAATTAAAAGCCAAACCCAGTGAGTAAGTTTGCTCCTGATTCTCATGGTAAGGTTTGAAACTTGTTGATCTATTTAAACAGAAGCATATATCCTGTACCGAAATCAAATATGAATCGGTATTGGTTTTACTATATAGCAGTCTGTTGTTTTGTTTCTTTTATTTCTTATAGTGAGAGCAAATCCCAAACAAGTATTTTAAACAAAAGAGTGAATGCTTTTATTATATATTTCTGGGAAGACTAGGTATGTGGAAAAAAAAAAAAAAAAGAAAATAAATCAAATAAATTTAGTATTTAGAGTTTATGTTTTACGCTTTTTATCTTTTCCTCCCTCCAAATTTTCCCTGTTGCAGCTGAGATCACTTGCAGGGTTTTGATTATATCACTTTAGAATGTCTGTAAAAAAAAAAAAAAAAAAAAAAGTATTGTCATTCCAAGAGAGAGTTCTTACACCGGACCCTTGGACAACGTGGTTGGGAGAGCTGTGCTCCAGCACGTGCCTCGTGAATCTTCTGTACAATCTTGTGCCTAATAGCTTGATACGTGGTGTGTTACCGTGTGCCACAGCAAAGAAAGTGGTCTGCTTGTAGTCTGTCTGGTAAGTGGTTTTGAACCATGACTCTTCTTTTGTATATTTATAAAAGATGCTAAGGAGGCCAGAAATAAACAATGATTTTATTTGAAAATACAAACCCATAAATATATGTGTAGCCTAAAGATTGCCTTCTGTGTCGTAAGGGTCTTCTGGCACATAGGTTTTATTTGCCTTAACATATTACAAATCCATTTTACAAATATTATTAGGGTTAGCTGTCTATATATGTACAGAATGATCACCTCCTTTTGTTTACAAAGATACGCTCCTGACTGCAGAAGAAATTTCAGAATTGTTCTAAAGACCTTTCAAGATGTGTGTACTATGAGTGATCTCATGGTTTCCAGCTGAGACAGCTGTGTCATTCCTGCATCCTACCCCAGATGAGCCTCAGCTCCAACTCCAAATTAATCTTTTCTCCCTGCCCATTCCTTTCAATCAGTTTTTCTTCGGTTTATGCTTTGGTAGAATGCAGAAGTGTATGGCAGGCTATTTTTAGAAGACTATGCAAAAGGAAGTTATGTTATTAAGTTATTTGAGAAGCCTTTGCAGATTCTCATTTGAAGAAAGGATATTGTCTTTCCAGCTTTTCAGAAACATGTTTGCAAAATAATGATTTCAGTTGTAAGTATTCTTTTATCCAGCAGTATCGCTGATCTCGTTGTTTCAATAATTTCTATGGAAATTTGTAGACTTCTTTACTGCACTTTTGTTGAAAATGGGAAATATGTAAATTTAGGTTGAGTGTTATGAATATATATGACGTATATGAAGGCTAGATAATCAAGCAGTAGAAACAAGCATATCTGAAGAACGTGGTGTAAATTTACACAGTTTGAGACTCTGGACTGGTATTTCCTATGTGTGCAATCAAGTTATCATGGAATTTACTGTGAGGTGAATTTATCGTGCTCCAGAATTTACAGTAGTTTTCTTTGTACAATCAGTAAAATTTAGTTTGCTTCTTCCACTTTCCAGACTTACACTACTTTTTTCATATGATATTATTTGATGTAGTAATATAGTGTACTTGTTTGAATGTTGCAATATCTTCTGACTTGTGACTCAGCCTGCTTGGGGGTAGAGCGAAAATATTTGTTAGACCCTTCTGTAATGCTGCTAAAAAGATATGTAAATTCTATGCTTATACACATTAACTTGAGGTCACCTACATTAGTTTTACAATGCTGTTTTTTTTTCTTGATTCTTCTCTTGAAGTGGCTGAATGATCTTGCTGCAAATTCTTTTCAGTGTGCTGCAAAGCATCTTGAACATTGTAGTGGGGCTCTGACCACTGGGTGGCTGAAAAGAAAAGATGAGTAAGAGCAAGAGAGGGAAAACAATACAGTAACTTGTAAACTTAAAGGGGTGTCTTACCTGGGAGGGAGGCTGAGAGGTCATCAAAAGCAGTAACATAATTAGAGCTGTAAGTGAATACAAAATACCAGTTTTGGCTTGGAAAGCTTTGTGAAAGGAACCCTCTTCATCAGGCAGCAGGCAGTTAAAACCACTAGGGGCGGTGATGTTTGCATCAGTGAGAGAATCACGCTCATGCTGTATTGGAGCATCAGGTCAAGAAAGTACGAAGCCTTTCCTAGCCAAGGAAGGAAAGCAGTAAGCCCAGCACAATGGGGATAGCGAGCAAGACTTCTTTGGCCGGTATGAAATGCCACAGTAGTGTTACAATTCTCAGTCATCGTAAAACCTACCAGTTCTACTAAGTTAATCTCAGGTTCAGTGATCAGGATTGGTGACTGAATTCAGAACAGTTGTTTTTTTTTTAATATGTAAGTCCAGCATTCTGTTGTTAGTAGTTCTAGGTTTCTGCTTTTATAAATAAACAAGTATTCTCCACATGATTTAAAAATACTTTAAAAAATGCATCCTTACATTATGCATGGAGCTAGAGAATGATGAGATGTTGTGTGTTCTCTAAAAATGGAGCAGACGAGGACTGAAGAAAGATAAAAATGTGTGGTTTTTTTTTTTTTACTTTTAATAATTTGAAGCTCTGTAAAAAAAAAAAAAAAAAAAAAAAATCATTGCCAACAAAGCTTTTGAAACTGTTGGTGTCATGATTGTAAGAAGACACGTGAACCCTTTTAAAGTTAGCTCCATTTTTGGAAGTGCTACTGGCAGAAGACTTGAGACTGGAGACAAGGCTTATCATTTTAGAAAAATTAGGGCAGGGTATTTTAGATGACTCCATGGATTTTTGGTGCTTAAGGTCTTTCACTGAAAAGTCATTATGATTGCAAGTCAGGTGCATGTCAGGTCTGCTTTAAACATTTCCTGTATACTGAAACCTAGAAAATTTCTTCTTGGTTTTGAAGCTGTTTCATGCTAATAATAAGCCTGTATCACAGGAAAAAACAAACAAACAAACAAACAAAACCAAAGAAAAACCCCACCCAATAAAAGAAGCAACAGAAAAAGCCCTTTATATGTTAAAAGAAGAGGTATATGCTACTTGAGGTAAAGGGTTTTGTCCTGGGAATATGTTTCTAACACTTTTCAAGAGCTTGTTTCTTGGAATAGTTGTGCATGAAACACACACACACAAAAATGATGTAGTTTGAGTTTTATTGACATGACTACGTGTTGTAAATAGCAATGTACAACTTTGCAACATCCTGTCTCATCATCGCATTTTTTCTGGTGTTCTCTGGACTACTTTTTGTCCAAATAAATTAAACTGACCTTATAGAGACAAGATTGGAAGTTTTCTGTTACTTTGATCAGAATTAGCAGTAGACGTGTCGAGCAAATTACTCCTAAAATTGGACAGATGCACAGTAGTGTGGTATGTCAATCATTTGCTGTTTTTGTTTCAGTTTGAGAGCTCTGTATACTTCAGACAAGCTATTAACATCTTCCTGGTATTGTAAATTGCCAAGTAGGATTTCCTATTGCTGCCTGTTGTCCAGACTCTGCAACTGGAAAAAACTAACAGCTTTTAAATCTTTTTGTTAGAAAATCAGCATTACATGCTTCCAGGAAGGTTTATTAAGAATTACTGCATTAGAAATCTACTGTCAAAGTTTAATTAAAAAAAAAAAAAGGCAAAGGAAACTTTTTATTAAAGCTCACATTTCCTTGTAATTTGTACTTAATGACTTAGGGTCCACAGCTGACTTAATCCATGGGGTTTGCTCTCGAGTTCTGTTTGAAAGCCTGACTGCAGTGCTGTTTTGTGCGTGCAGCGTGCCTGTGTCATCCTTGCTAGCAGAGCGTCTCCATATCCCACACTGAAGTGGGATTGATGACCAGTGTCTGTATTGCAGCCCTTAGCAATAGATTGTTAAGATCAGCACGCTGTCTGTGGAAGAGACTTGTCTGAAGGGCTTGTAATTCCTTTCTACAGTTCAACAGGGAGCTATCAGACAATTGCTTCTGTCCCTGAAAGGTTTGTTTTTGTTTTTGTTTTTTTTTTTTTTTTTTCTTCCTGACTTTTGATTTATTTAGCAGAATTGTCTGTTCAAAATTTGGATGCTTAATTAAATTTGCATAAGGATGATTTTTCATTGCTTGGTGGTCTGTGTTAGAGGAGAATTAATAATCCAGTTCAGTATTGAAAGTTTCTTTACATTTTAGCGGCCATATGAAAAGTAAAGCAAGAGTCTACCAGCTTTTAGTTGTTGAGCTGAAATCCTGCTAACAAAACATGTCAAATATCTTTTAGTTAAAAAATCACGGGCAGAGAAGGTTCAGCAAAGAAAGAATCTTCTGGACTTGCACAATTTAAAGTGTATTTTGAGAATAGAAAAGAGTAAAATTATTATAGAAGAATGAGCCAATGTGCCTCTCATTGAGGACAATGCTAAAATAAAAGTAGGAGTGAGTAGCTTTCGTAGATTAAGAGCTGTAGGAAGGGCCTATGTTAAAGATTCATATTTGTATGGTTTCCTACCTTCTCTTTTGGGCTTGCAAAATGTCCTTCAGTAAGAAGCTATCAGCAAACAATTTCCTCTGTGCTTAGAGAACTCAAATAAATGACTTCATAAATATTAGATCTTAGTTTCATCACTTATTTTGTGAGCAGACCTCTTGTGTCCCTCAGAGCCCTGTGGACTTGGGTGGAAGTCGGTATGTTAATCAGTTTGCTTAGACACACCAAATACCAACATAGCAGCTTTCAACTTCCTCTCTTCTTTGGCAATACATTTTGCTTGCAGTTACCTGGAATATTTATTTTGTTCAAATAAAATACATTCCTGTCTTATTAGGGAAGATGAAGTTAATTGTTGCTTTGATTGAAACCCATGATGCAATATACTAAAATAGATGATAAAATCTGCCCATTGGTGTAACTGAATAAAGAACAAGGTAACATTTTCAGTCATCTCTTACTTTACCAGTTATCTGACCACGGAAGTGGGTTTATAATGTAAGAATCTAGGTGAGAAACTGCTATATATTATCTGGGAGAGTACATGTAAAAAAAAGTTGATGGGACAGTACTGAAATAAATTATGGAAATAGTTTCTGATACAGAACTACCATAGTTATTTGGGCTGTTTTTAAGGTTTATTAGCAATACAAGAGTAGGTGTCATGAGTGTGAATTTCTTTTGGTCTTGTCTTCACACACCATATTCCATTTTTTGCATATTTGGGAAGGCCACACATAGAGAAATGAATGTAAGCCTCCAGTCTGGTGTGGTTTGTTTTGTGCTGTGTGTTTTTTTGTTGTTTGTTTGTTTTTAATTTGATGTTTGTTATGATAAAGAAAACCTGATAATCTTTGCATTATTGTGGTCCTCTCGTGTTGTTCCCACTGACAGTAGAGGGGCTCAGTTATGCATCAGTCACTGGCTAGTGTAGGAAGTGCTGAGGCCCGCACCGAGCCATGGGTGGAGAACAGGTGGTTCCAGAGACACAGTCTGGTTTAATGCTGCGTGGGGCAGATCTGTGCTGGATCATGCTCTGTGACCTCTGGCCTCCAGGTTAGAGTGGCCGTTCCTTGTCCCAGGATCCACTGAACCAGGATCAGGCATGGATGGGCTCTAGCCAGGGTAGCACTGCTAGGATTTCTGGATCACAAATGTGTATGAATTTATTCTAATTCTAGAATTTATCCTAATTCTGTTTATCCTTCTCAAGAACAGCAGTTGCAGGACTTGCACCACCTATTAGTTGAGGGCGGAACCAGATAAAAATACCAAGGAAAATGACAAGGAAGTATCTTAGTTTACCTTCATTGCTTCTGACAGATTTCCTGTGTCATTTGTGTGAGTTTTGAAAAAAAAAAACCAAGAGAACACAGATAAATCATTATGCTAGAAGTTGTGGTTTTTTTGTTTTTTTTTTTTTTTTTTAAGTGTCCGTCTGTCTGTATGTTCTAATTTACCTGAGTTTGAACACAGTTTTTAATAGCTCTTTCTCATAGTTATTTTAGGTATCTTCATTATTGAGTGTCCAACTGACAATTTAATGTGGACTTATTCTTCCATGTTCTAAACTTGAAACATTTCCAAGGTATCTAAAATGAAGAATGCTTAAAATAGTCACCTTTTCATTTAGGACTCTCACTCCATTTGTGTTCTAGAGGCTTCAGCAGGGCAAAAATGAGATTGTAATAAGCCATTGATGGGGGTGCACTAGTTTTGTCAGTCTCAATACTAATGCAAGTTGAAGGGCAATACAAAATTATTTTCAATATGCATGTTTTTTCAGCACTTGATACACTTCTGAAGTACTGTTCTCTTTCTGTATAAAAGGAAGTCTGCTTTGATTTTTTTTGTAAGTCTGTTGAAATAATTCCTATTATAAAAATAGAGTATCTTAAAGCTGTTAAGCTGTGGGAATGCCATAACGATGGTACAGATCATTTCTAATTGGATTACAAATTTCCATAGTTAAAGTTTGCATCTCTACAGAGTGAAGGCAGATCATAATGCTAAGCAGTTTTTTCAAATGGATAAGATATTCATGGTGCCTGCTGTCACTATTAGCAGAATTACTTGATGCTTCCATATGGTACAATGATTTTCCCTGTGTCTAATATCCTGAAGTGTGGAAGTCCCATTTTAAAGATAAGAATCCTAAAAAAGGAGATGTTTAAGTTTTGTCAAAAGTTAGTTAGTGAGACAGTATGATGTGCAAGACTGTGGCAACCGCCTGGACCTAGCTGCCTGTTCAAAGAGTTACAGTCTCTCTTCAGAGCCCAGTTGTTCTGACTATTAAACTGGATCTCTGATCATCAAATATCTCCTAAGATCCCCGACCTAGTTCTGTTTCCTTATCTGTGAAAGAGGGAGACTACTGTAACTGTTTGCTTAAATACTCTTTATGCTTTGCATACCACAACTGTTGAAAATACAATTCGCAATCAAGTCAAGTTTGAGATAGTAGCATAAAATAGGGAAGAAATAAATGAAAAAGGTGCTGAATCTGGAGGTTTGGCATTCAGACTTTTCTGTTTCGTTTAGTCTAAATTTGGCAAAAGTAAAGTTAAGCATCTTTCTAAAATTAAATCACTAGGTTTCTTTACAGTAATGGAGACAAATAACCTTGTCCTGGGTGGTGGGATGCAGTTTTCATTGGTTAATGTGCTTAAGTTCTAAAAAAAAGCCAATTGACAATATTTTTTTCATATAGACACCAATACATAGCACAACCAACAATACTCACGTATTTATTGTTGTTTATGCTGCAGTTAGCCTGAATCCTTGCATGTAAATTCTATGTTAATACATCTGAGTTGTAGTTTCCATATGCTATTATTCTTTAATTATCTTCTTGAAAGGATCTGTCCATCTTTCTCATGTGACCACAAGACAGGAATTTGTCAGAACCTGACAATAATGTCAGTATTTGAGCCCTCTTATTAACAATTCAAAACCTTCAATGACTAGTAAAATTTAGCTTGTGTCCTAGCTGATACAGATTTGGGGATACATGTATAAAATACGAGTTTGTTTGGTCTCTGATGAAGCCTCCAGAAACTCATTTAAGTCAGATAAGCTTTTACAAACCTCCAACTCAGTCTTCTGGCTTATGCTGTTAACTTAGGTAAAACCTGCTTTCAAGAAACTGGCCAAACTCTTGAGAATAACTTTTTTTTTTTTTTTTTTTTAATGCTGTGCAGAACCCGAATACTTCTCTGCCTCCAGTCAATAAAACACAAAAGATGGGAGAAATGTAGCTTCTGAAGTGGCTTTTTGGTCATTAAATCTTAGATAACCTTAACCTGGAGACAGTGAGTTACAGGTCTTGGCCACAGGATTGTAGAGACAGCTGTTGAGCATGTCTGATATCACTCTACGTTTTCTGGTTGGTTGTTGCTTTTTTAGCAAAGGTACCACTCATTCCTTTTTCCAGGTTCAGGCTCAAAATTACAGATCCTGTCGATTACAGATAAGCTGCAAAAGGTTCACTGGTAAATCTGCACTTAGAGGCATTTGCAACATTCTAGACCATTTCAGTTGTTGTATTTGGAGATGGGGCATCAATAATACATAGTTTCATTAAAAAGCAGTATGCTTTAATATCATTGTACTGAGTTATTTTTGGTGATTCAAGTGATCCCATTTGAAATATAACAGATTAAATTATGCACCTGTATATTCAATTGCAGAGTTTGCACTAGATACCTGGAAGGAAAACTAGTACATTTCTTCCAGATCTTCAAGCTTTATTATTCCTATTCTTAAATGCAAACGTATGCATTTGGAATCCTGATACAGCTCAACTGGAGCTGTAACATATGGGCCCTCTTTTAGTTCCTGCCCCCTGGAAAGCCAAAACTAGACAGAAATACCACTCTTCTTTCTCTCTGGTTTATTTGTGCTCTTTTTTTTTTTTTGAGATGCTCTTGTTTGAAAACAGAAGGTTGGCACCTGAGAAAGGAAACTGGGGAGTGTGTGAAGCAGTGGGATACTGGACAGGAGGGGTCCTGTTTTCTCCCAGAAATGCACTGCAGGGCACTGCCCTGCACAGTGCTTGGGAATACTGTGATGCTACCCCTGCAAGGGTTTTGAGCAACCCTGGAAATTGCTGTTAACTTTTCCTCATTAGAATTGCCTGTTTTCTGGTTTTACTAAAAGCTTTCTCTAAACAAATGCTTTCTCGTGTTCATCTCTAGCTATACTGGAGAGAGCTGGCATACAGAATTGACTGACCATTTTTTAGTGTTATACCCAGTGAGCGATGGCAATGAAGGCTTGTTGTATATAGGAGATGATTCAGAAGCTGCTGAAAGAGAGCCCAGACGTTTTTTTTTTCTGAAATCAGGAACAGACTTACCTTTGGGATGTATGTGTCCCTGTCCTTCAGTGTTTGCTTGGTGTTTTTTATATTACAGATATGCTCTTGGAGACTGTCTATTCTGTATGGTAGGGGAAGCTTGTTCACTGTTTTCTCCACATGGATAAGTTTTTCATCATTTGATAAGTTATGCCTTGTTTCCTGTAGTAGGATTGTTTCGTAATTCAGGACTGTGCAGCCCTGCTTGGCTGCCCTGTCTGCTCTGTTCATCTGTGGGATGTGCCCGTGCATGGGTACTCTTTTGGTAGCAATTGGGAGGATAAAACCAAATTAAACAGAAGGCAATAAGGAGACTAAGCAAGCATTAGGATTGGACTACTTTGCTGTTCTTTGGGATTGTTACTATTGGTGAGCACCATGGTATAATGAGTAATCAGTCTGGGAAAACTATATCCGTGCTCCCTGCGTGAAAGCCAGTACTGTGAATATTTAACCACTGAAATGGAAGTCTTCTAATCTTTTACCATGAGGCACTGATGCAGCCACAAGACACATACAATCAGAAAACACGTAAACAAAGGCAAATAAGGGAGAACTGACATCTAATTCTTTACAAGAAACATAAATAAATTTAAAAAGAATTCTGAAATGGAAGCAAAAAATAATTTATTTAAGATAGAAAATCCTGGAGTCAGAGATGATAACATAATAATGCACAGAGTCACTATAACACCTTTCAGGCAGGTGGAACAATGGACAGTCTTAGGGGCTTCTTTAGAACTCTGTCATAATGGGGTTGGCACAGTTCTGCCAGTGACTTCAGGATGGACGTGTAGGGGTAGGAGCGTGACACTGATGGATAGCACTGGCTCTGCCCAGGTACATCAGATGTTTAGCAGACTTGTGCCCGAGGTATTGGATGTTTAGCAGCCATTTGTAGCTACTGTGCTGATTGCAGAAATTTTGGGCATGTGCATAAAAGTCCTTAAATTTTGCTGTATTCGAATTTTGAGAAGAGAAGGTGCCTGGGGAAATATGTACCTCTTGGTCCACATCAGCAGCTTTTTTACAAGTATTAACGATACCAGAGTCATGCCCTTTCTTTTCTTTCAATTGTAAGGGATTTTTAAAAGATATTACTCATTTGGTTTTCTTTGCTGGGAATGGATTTATTTTGAAAAATTTATTGTAACATTGGGTTTTGATGCTTTACCAACACTGGGCAATGAAACCAGACTGTATTTCAGTTTAACTTCTGATTCAGCACAGCTTACAGTTCCTCTTGCTTAACTCTGTCCAATCTGCAAGATATGCATGGTAATATATATATATAATAAATATGATACTTCCAGTGATGTTCAAGTTGCTTACCTGATTTCTGCTAAGTGTAGGTCGTGTGTTTTGAAGCCATGATATTTTGTGTGCTGACATCCAAGTGTGACTTTCAAAAAGACTAATTTAAAAAATAAACATGATGGATTGATTGTCCCATCAAGACAAGATTCCTAAAAATAGTTTTCCCCTCTCTGAATAGGTAAGGGGAGATTTTTAAAATTATTTTTTTGAGGAGCTGTTTTATATGTACCATCTCTCATGTTTACAGCTAGGCTCATGCCAAACATTCCTGTTCGGGAGAATTGGAGGTGGAATTAATTTCTTGTCCTATTTCTGGCCTCCTAAGTTTCTGTTGTGGTACATTCAAAAAGGTACCAGGGTCCTCTCCCGGTGTAGAGAAGGAAGTGAAAAGCCCAGAGTCACTGAGGGGTCCTGGCTCTCCAGGGGAAAAAAAAAAATTAGGTGAATTAACCTGGCAAACACTGGTGAGAGACTAGATTGCTGAAGAGTCAAATTGGGATGGAATCAGAATTAGGGTCCTGGTGATATGACTTTTCTGAGGCACATGGAAATGAATAAATCCTTTATTCTGTTGAGGGTAGAACGTGTGGGAAATTGGATGTTTTTCTTTATTTGAGCCACTTCAGAAGGGGTGAAGGAGTTACAGCAGAATCTGACCTATTGGTTGGCAGCCTTCACAAATTGATGTTGCCGCGCAGGTGGAGGCAGCAGTAGAGTTGTGGCTTACTGTGCTGGCTCTATTTTTAGTTTCTGACTGCTTACAAGTTCTGTTTACAAATGTCAGGAAAACGCATTAGGATTATCTGCTTTATTGTAGGGGTAATAAAATGCTGTCCAATTTAGCCAATAAAATAGCTAAAAGCAGGCTCCCAGTGCCATTGCAGTGTTAGCTGCTCAATGTATATGATGGCTTCACAGGATTTTTAAGCTGCCTGCTCTTTTCTTTACTCATTACTTGTTTCCTACCATTGTACTAACTCAATATGGAGACTGGGAATCTCTGTGTGTTTGGTTGTTTTTCTGGTCTTAACTGAAAATGTGTATTGAGAAGCAGGAAGGTGAAGGTTCAGCAAGAGCTCCCTGATCCATTCCTGCAGTACCATACATTGCTCCTGAAGCACAGCAGTGATACTGGAGGCAGAAGGACAACTGGTTATTCCTTTACCTACGTGTCTGAAGTTTTTGCACACTTTTAAAAAGCACTTTGCTAACAAAGTTGGTTCAGCTTCAGTGCCTAGAACAAGAGCTAGCCCTTGTCTTGAGGTGTGGTCAGTCTGTAGCAACCTGTATTGCTTGATACCCTGTAAGCCAATGTTACAGTTGCTTTCTGTGCAACAGAGCCTAGACTCATGGACAAACATCCCATTTAGGCTGGAATGACTTACTGATGAGCTTTCTGGCTGTACTTCTCAGCTGCAAATATTGATGTGCTTAAGTCAGGGCTGAAGGTGCTTTAAATGTTTTTATTTATTTTTATTTGACTCCGAAAAACGGACAAATGGGTCATTTTTGCCTTTAGAAAACCAGTGTGTAAATAAATAATGTATCTTTCCAGTGCTTAAATGATCATTACTGCTTTTATTATGGCCTTCTACCACTAAAATTTAGTATTGCAGGGTACCAGTTCTTGCAAGTCTTTCCTCCAGTCATATTCACTAGCTAGCAAAAAAGTTTAAGCAGAGTTGTGGCACTGTTAGTTAATACTTTTTTTTCATTACTGTTTTAGACAGCTCAGGCAAAACAAATTTTGTGTGAGTGCTGTGAATATTCACTGTGGTAGAATACACAAAAATAAATCCTTCCTCAAAGCATTTGTAAGGTGTAGCTATCTGCCTGCACTTCACCTGGAGAAATGATATATTCATTTTTAAAGGAACCATAGAGTTGATGTGTTTTAAGTCTGGATTAGACTGGGGAAAAATACTTGGCAATTTTTAAATACTGAGGAGTTAATTCCACCACAGAGGCTGGCTAGCAGTAGGAGTAAAAGCGTGGCTTTGAACTGTGTCATATTGTTTTGCCAATGACCAGGCCCAACAAAAATGATAGCACCAGCAGGAAGATGAACCAATACACAGACTGTATTGTAGACAAGAAGGACATTCCATGAATGATCGCTGGGGGTACAAACAGATCAATCAGCTGGTACGTAATTGACGCCACCCCCAACGACCCCACAAAGGACGTAACTCGTCCCACAACAGGTGGTACAAAGAGAGACCTGAGGCTGCCCACAGTTGGCATGGGAAACAGCCAGACCAGCGAGCTGAACACACAAGAGAAAGGTGACCACATAGTGACTCTCACCCGATCAGCCCATGTTCGCAAAGGTCTAAACAGACTGGGGCCCAGCTCCAGGGAGAGTCAGGAGGTCTGCCCTGAACCAGGATGCTCTGTGGAGTGCACTCCACAGACAGACACTCCTGACTCCCTGCAAGTGGTCCCAGCTTTTATCCCCAAGCAGACACCTGACCTTTGTCAACTCAGTGTGGGACCCCTGGGGCTCATTTCCCTTCTGGCTCTCCCTGCAGGGCCGGCCGCACCCTGGGGGGAAGCTATAAGGCAAACTCACCCCCTCTGTATGAAGGGCTGTGGGAATCACCCATGTGTCAACCTTAATTTGGGGCTCGGGGTTCAAACCCCAGCATTTTACATATGCAAGCAGTAATGACAGGAACGTTGCAAGTGTTTACCTGTGTGTACCTGTGAGGGCCCATTCTTTTTTTTTCAATGCAACTTGTGCATATTTTGGAGTTTTTGAAACGGTATGCCTCTAAGGGGGCATACCATGAAAATTGGATAGGTACTGTATCATTATGCAGTGAGGTGTTCGAATTTACAACTGGATCACTGCAAGCTAGTGTCAACTTGTCAAGTGTAGCTCCTGCCTGGCATGTCTGACCAAGAAGTATAGCTCCTCTTTTTTTCACCTAAAAGGTAAAGTGTGGGACATGACAAGAGGGAAATATAAATCCATACTATTTAGCTTTCAGCTCTTCAGATTTGAGGAAATGGGAATCTGGAAATGAACTTGATTAATTTTCTTTGTGTTTTGGCCAACTGTAATGATAAAGGCCAAATATTTGTGATACCTGGTATGCTCATGGCCACAGCTAGGTCTTAGATACTAGATCAATATGAAAAGGGTTATTTTTTTTCCAAGGTTTTAATTTATCCACGTAAGTGTCACAGAACTGCAGCTTGCTGTTACTGAAAAGAACAGTCAAACTGTAGTATCTCTGTTGTGCCAGTCTGTTCTAGTGAATACTGGAACACTGAAAATTAGATATCGTTTGTCAGCCTAAGATTGACAAAGTCATTGATGAGCCTGTTGGGTATTTTTAGTTAAAGCACTCTTCTTTTTACAAAAATGTATTTTTCTTAGTAAAGTTAGCTGATATCTGTTCATGAAGGAGTAACAAAATTAATCCTTCTAGGCTGTATTTCAAGTCCTTTTAACATTGGAACTAGAATGCTGTGCATCTTACTCAGGAGCACAGATTTGGTTGGTCCTGTTCTCATTCAACAGTCTGCAAAGCACAGCAAGAAGTCTAGAGCTGCTCAGTGCTTGAGAGCCTGGTGTTCCTCTGGGCTACTGAAAGGTATTTTTTTCCTTGCACGGTATCTCCTAGAATTGAGAACTGTGAGATGATAGATTCAGTGGAGTAAAATTATAAAAACGATAGTTTTTCCTAGATGTGAGCCTATTTTTAAACCTTGGTTTATGTTTTAGAGGCAGCATGGAGTCAAAATCAGAGTTGGTAAAAATGTTTCCTGCTCATGGTTTTTCCATTGGAAATCACTGATCTGATAGAATTTGAAGCATTTCTTGGGGCTGTGTGAACTACCCTTAGGCTTTTTTGTCAAAAGTGTGGCAGTTCAGAAGTGTGGATGGGCCTGCATAGTTTTCTGTCAGCCAGTTCAGGTGGACTTTTGTGAGCTAGGCTCCTAGCTAGGCAAGGAGCACTCTGAGACATGTAAAGTTTTCTGAGAGTTTGAAACAGTGGTTTCAACTTATCTTTACTTATGCTGCATTTCAGATGCAGTTTTGTTTCATAAACAGACTGTTTCTGAAGGCTAGGTGTTGCTCCATTATGATTTTGGAAGAAAGGAAATACTCTATTGAGTTATCTGACTGTTTCTTGGAGCACAAGGCCTGTCTTGTAGACCCTTTTTAAATTCTGGTCAGGTCATTCTAGCTCTCAGACAAGCAAAGAAGAAAGGACACAGGATATGTTTAAAGTGACTCTAAATAATGTTTTCTTTCCTTTAGCTGTCTCCGTAATGAGATACAGTGCATCATCATTTGGATTTGCTGTAAGTAGAGATATAATTTAAATACTCCTTACTTCTTCTTAACTGGCTTTTGCTATACATGAAATACTATATTTTTTCTTGTTGTTAAGTTCACGACAAGATGTGCTAAGTTGATGAGGGATCAGAAGAAATATTGTTGAAGTTGTACATTGGAAAGGAGAGTAGTAAATGCTTTCATTACACTTTTTCAGTTTCTGACTACTAAGTCATATTGGAGTTAATATCAATACTCGTATCTTATTGATAAATATTATCCACCAGGTATGATTTTCATCTACAAAATCTCTCAGGTTAGTCAGTTCTGTTGTTGGGCTTGAGACAAATTCTGAAGTTCCATTCTGAATTTTGTGACCTTACTCCTGTTGAGGTCTGTGGTAAAACTCCTACTGACTTTAGGATGACAGCTTTCCTCTCTGTTGCCATGACTTTCCTGATTAGTGGCAGAGCCAGAGCAAATAATTCCTAATGACAAGCAAAGTGTCTCATTTCAAATAATTCCTTTTGCTTTCAGATTTGAAGGTTAGATTGACTCTAGAAAGTTTGACTTATGGATGAATGTTCTTCTGTGGGACAAGCCTGGTTTTTGGTGTTACCTGACATCATGTCTTCATTAATGGGGAAATACAAACATGACAATTTTGTTAATGATACAGAATAATAAGAAATTTGGGGATTTTGAAAAAGTTTGTTTGCTTAGTTTGAAACAAAATGTTCTACTGCAGAAAATTACTGACTTCATAGGAGAAGGGAATGCTTGACAGACATTTTCAAACACTTTTTTTAAGAGAATCTTGCATAAGAATCATATTGGTATCTTAATTCTTTTGGCACCACAGTGGCACATTATGGTGGGGTTTTTTTTTTCTCTTAACTTCTCTGCAAGTGATGGATTACAAATAAAAAGTTTTAAATCCTTTGATTGACTTCCTGAGCTCTAAAGTGTATCATTGTGCAATAATGCATGGCAAAAATGTGAAGATCAATTCAATAAATGTGAATCCTGCTTTCATTAAAATGATTTATGTGAAGCTGCTTTGTGGCTCTGCAGCAGGATAGTAAATGCATTATTGTTAGTACAGGGCACATTTAATGGCCCACAAAACAATTGACGTTGTATCTCTTTCAGTTTGATGCTACCCTGGATGTTTTGTCATCGGCAATAGTTTTGTGGCGTTACAGCAACGCAGCTGCTGTACATTCTGCACACAGGGAGTACATGTAAGTACACTTAATTACTTTTGGCTTTGGTAGAGGCTTGCAGAGCTTTTGCTGTCAAGCTGGGATGCTACAGATTCCAGAGCTTTGGCAAAATACATTTTGTCACATCAGCAAGTTTTCTTTACTGCTGTCAGCTTAGTGTTTGGTCCAAAACATGGAGCCTTTCCTTGGGGAAACCTCCCGGGGGTTGTGGTTTTCAGTTTCTTTTTAGTAGCCAAGATAGTAATTATTAGGGCTTTGCAATTTTTTTTTCACCATTGCAGCATCTGTATGGGCTGTATTTGCAATCTGTAATGGATATGTAAATCTTTTATTTTGCATCTTACTCCATTATGCTTACTAGGGTATGTTTTTAAAATCGATGCTTGTGTTATATTTGTACTTCCTTTAACAAGACTGGAAAATGAACCCCTTCTCTTGGAATGTGAATCACTTCAACTGCTAGTGATAATGTTAGAAGCTGAGATTACCAAACATCTGGTAAGACTGAGCCTGCGTTAGTGCTATGGCAGTAGGGTGACACAGTTAATTACAACTGCTGTACAAAGGAAAAGATACACCCTTTTTATTACAGAGCTATTGCTGGTTTGGTAAGTAAGAGTATATCAATACTTGCATGCCTTTTTCATGCAAAAAAATATATGCTTGCAAAGTATAAATATTTAATGCTTGCTGCATACATCTTATGGAAAAATATCTTTAATTTGCAACGCAGTATTGATCACAGTGGAAATTACATTCTGCATCATTGTGCGTTGCGCAGCATTTCTATTTGCGGTGTCTGTGGTAGCTGAGAAGATCAGGAGATTGGTTCAAGAATAGTTCCAGCTAGTGCATAAAGAAGACTTTAGCCTCCTACTCAAATTTTGGGTGTATCTAGGCGAAGAACTGTAGTATGTTTATCTGCTTTCGTTTTGTTCTGTGCTGCCATTGCTAGCATTATCCCCTCTGGCTTCTTTGAAGATAGTTCAGCGGTCCCCTGGAATGCACTACAATTTTGTAATAAAGGAGGATAAGGTAGTTTTTGTTCTGAAACTCTTCTAATAAAGTCCCTTCTACAAGAAGGGAAGCCTGATGAAACTGGGCTTTTAAACAACTGGTAGGATAAAGTAAAATAAATACATAAATAAAAAGCCATGCAGAGGGAACTATAGCTTGTTTTCACAGTCCTTTTCTAAAAGCTAAGAAAACAGTAAGCAGTATTTTTACATGCATTAACTGAGGCTCAGGCAACAGCTTGGCAGTGCTGTGAGTTCCTTCCTGGCAGTGCTCCATACATAACAGTTTGGAATAAAAGGCCATAGAAGACTGATGTGGCATTGATTCATAAAAATAAATCCAGAAATATGTGATTAAAATTAGTCTTCCTGCACAAATTTGGAGATCCTAACAGACATTTCCTGAGTTTCTTGCTTTTGTGGGCGTCCACAGAGATTCCTATCAACATTCAATTAACATATTTTTGAAATCTCCTTCTGTTGAGCTTTTTCATGTAAACCTTGTAAAGTGCTTTATAGAAAAAAATAAATCCCAGTACAAAAGAAGAATCAACATATCCCTGTGGCTAAGCCAGTAAAGTGAACAAACAAAGTAGCAAACATATTTTCCTGCCTTTTATGCTCATTTTTAATTTGCTTTCATATAATCCCTCTGCTTTACGCAAGGCTAAATTGAGTCAATGAATTACTTGCCATGCCGTCTCGTTGAAGACAGCCAAGGTTACATGGTGAGATCAGTACCGAGTGGAAGAATGTTACCATATGCTGGGAATATGAATCACTGGATAGGCAGTCTGGTTATCCCTCTTCCTAGAACTGACAGGAGAATCATCACAGTACCCACAAGCGAAGAGGTGGTTGTGTCTCTAAAGGCAATTCCTACTGTGTCAGATTTTGTGAGGAAGACACATTTCTATTTTCCCGTTGTGATTAATTGGTCTCTTGCTTGAAGGACAGCACGTAATTACTTTTCCTCTATGCTGGGAAAACGTTGCATGACTGCAAGATTATTCACAAGTTACCTTGTAAATAATCTTTGAATCACATGTGTCATATTTCACAGTCCTTGTTTTGGGTGTGCCGGTGACTGGGTGGGGAAGTCAGCTCTCAGATTCCTGGGCAGCTTGGTGTGAGCTGATGTGGATGTTTAGGTTATGTTGTGTGCCATTCCTGTCTCTAGGTGCTTACCTGTGCTTTGCCTTAGTGTAGGAGCATGTACAAAACGCTGGGTTTCTGCACAAGCATTACTGCTGTTTACCAGAGTAAGGTGTGCTGGAGTGACTTCAGTTTAGTTCTTTATATATAGGTCTGTCTTTTATTGATTTAAATATTACATTTGTCTATGAATCCTAACATATCTGAAAACAACCTGAGTTCCTTGATAAAAGCCAAATGGAATTGCTAATTAATTATTTACTGTAAATTTATAAAATCTTCTCTTTCATAAATGTGACAGTAAGAGATTGATCCAAAATCGTTGAAACCAGTGGAAAGCCTCTCATGGAAGAGCAGCATTTGATCCAGTCCCAACTATTGGACACCTTTCAGAGATAACATAAAGACAGAATGAATAACACCACCCAAAAAAAGGCACAGAGAATACAGCCTGACTCATGATGTGTGATGAATTAAGTACTTAGAATAAAATGCTAAGATGTAAAAGAACTGTGTAATCTTACTTAACACGTAGCCATATGGAAGTTAGAGATGAAACACTTCATGGGCTCAGAATGAACAGTACAAAACTGCTTGCTGTGCCAAGTTCTGATAAGCTGAACCAATGCATTTCCATTTGACTTTGGGGTAACTGTAGTGCTGAAACTATTATGAAAATTTGTCCTGCTGAGTTTAATGGATTTAATTTTTACTAGATTGTTTGATATCTCTCATTTTCTGGGGCATTATGAGAAAGTACTTTTTTAGCATACATATGACCACAGTTATGCACATCCTTGTTGATTCTCATAGTGGTTCACATGTAGTAACTGCAAAATATATTTTAACCTGCCTCTGCAGTTTGTCCTTCTTGAAAATTCTGATATTGATAGCCTGAGAGGCTAGAGCTGGCAAGCTTTTCAAGTCTTTTCTTAAGTCACTGTGAAAAGATTTATCTGGTTATATTCAAAGTATGTCATAAACTATGATGAAATTTTTTATGCTTAAGTATACTAAGTGACTTTGAAAATATAATGAATATTCACCAAGATCAGGTATAAACCACTGTAAGGTTGTGGGCAATATAAGACATTGCTTGCAATTCCCTGTTTTTCTTGACAAGAAGAGAAACTAAGAAGAAGGAATATACTCTGATGTAGCTGATGAAAAAGAGTTTTACAGTTTCTTTTACAGAGACTATGAAAATATAGTAGACCCACTGCCTGTGCACTTGGGGCCAGGTACAGGTTGTTGCATCATGGTAAGAGTTTTGTGCAGTGTTGTGCTGCAGAACATCTGGGGTGGGCAGACACTTCTGCAGGTCATCAGTCCAACTTCCTGCTCAAAGGAGGGTTGATTAGAGCAGGCTGACATGTTAAAAGTCTGAATCTAATCTTCTGCTTGAACATTGAATGCCATTCAAGATGCACAAAGAAATCTAAATGGTCCCTCTTCCTACTCTCCATAACTAGTATACAAATATTCTTGAGTATTTTGCCATTTAGTAAATCTTTAGCAACATAATAGCTTCCTGGGCTGCTGAAGCAAATCTAAAATCTGTGAAGGAAAAAAAAAATATATTGAAAGGGGTATGTTAACAGTGCTTTTTCATCAGCATAAATAAGCCCTGTAAATAGCAGTAGAAGTAATTTCTTAACAGAAGACTGAAGCATTAGGGACCTGGAAGAATGTCTCATGAGAAGTTGAACTGATAACCAGCCATACAGCCAAAGGGCAGCTCTTTGATCTGTTGAATTCAGGAATGAAGAACTTGGAGTGCTGGAACTGTGTGAGAGGAGAAATTGAGAACTGGAAAAGGAAATGCTGAGGAAACAGAGTAACAAACTTCAGGTACGCAGCCTTGTCAAAAAGTGTGAAAGGTGGAACTTCTTATGTGTAGTTAGTTGGAGAGATCTCAAACCTCTGAACAAAGGAAACATCTCAGCTCAGGAGAAGAGGACTTTGCTCACAGTAGGTTAGGTGGCAGCCTGATCAGGTCCAATGGAGTAGATGGAGTAGTGCTATTTCTTAGGTTATAAGGCACTATCCCTGTTGTTACATTACACAGCTACAATCTTGCATTTCTTTACAGTGCAGCTCAGGACTGAGTACCTGCTTGTGCATGTACAGTTTGTTGCTCCTATGATTTTTTTGGCTACTGGGTTTTGTTTGAGCTTGTATGTTCAGTATTGCAAAAGATAACTCTGTACAGCATATTTAGCATAGTGATTTGTGACAGTTGCAGCTGGTGTTTGTTATATATTATTTTGTTGATGGTACCAAGTTAAATTTTGTGTTTCCCAAGAACCAGTCTGTCAACATCTTTCTTAACGTAGTGCCAGAGGAAATAGGAAACCTTACTTACAATGAGTATGCTGAATAAAGCCAAGAGCAGAAAGCTCACATTTCTTTCACTGTTTCTTTTTTTTATGGTTGCATGTGTCAGACTCCAGCTATTCTTTCCTTTATTACTGTAATAAGAAAATTAAATTGTATCATAGGCAAATAATTTCTAATGAACTTGTGGTGCTCTGTGTTGCTATGACATAATACATAATGAATGCAGATAAGTGTTTTTTTTTTTTTTTTTTCTTATATTAGTGAACCTGTCGTCCAAAATGTTGGGAATAATATTAAAATAACAACTAGATAGTCTATTGTGTGGCAGGTGAGGGAGCAGATATCTGTCATGCATCCCCCTGCAGCCAAGAAAGCATTTTTGCCAGGAGAAACGAGTCATTCCTATCCTTGGTGGGGCAGTGTATGATTTTGGAGTGTGCTTTCTTTGCGGGTGAGATGACACTTTACCTGGAATGGTAGATGACCTCAGTTATCTCTGCTCATGTCTTTATTTGGGTATCTTTTCTCACCTTATGCTAGGTTTAAAACAATGGATCAAGAACTGAGATAGTCTGGCTATCTCTGAAGCTCTGCAGCAACACATTATTGGTAACACTTTGCTGTGTGTCTGTAACTTCCAGCTCCATAGTACCTGGATAGTACCTCCATACTACCACTAGCTGTGGCAGCTGGATTTGATTCTGTCAGAAAGCTGAACCCATTGTCCAAATGAAAAATGCCTTCCCTGAGGGTCTGATTTGTAATAGGTTCTTAAAACATGGGGAGAATGAGCCAATATTCTCGTCTATTTTGACATCCAGAAGAACACAACTGTGAGACTGTAATCCAAAAATTTCTAATTTAGTTTGAGCTAAAAGCAATCTCTAAGAAAGATATTTGACTGCTCCTCAGGCACGGAGTAAATAGGAAACCTGACTCAGAAAGATGGATGCAACAATTGGAAAATCCCTTACATCCTTCACTACTCCTGTGTTTAATTAAGCTCAGTGACAAAGATGTACATCTTACTTCTAATCTCTATGTGTAGCTTCAGTTTATAAGTACTCAGCTTTGTTGTGCCTTTTTTGTGTCTGGTGAAAGAAGAGCCTCATGGTTGTTCACTGGGGTTTTCAGTTGTCAGACAGCTGAATCCACTGTGTGGATGTCTGCATATATTACGCAGGGATATGTGGTGAAGTAAAGGCAGGCAGGAAGGAGGCAAGGATATTCTGACCCTTTCCTAGGACTTTGTGCACTCTGGGTGAAACTTAGTCTATGTAATAGTATGACATGGGAATTAGGATGTGTAAGAACGTTTTATGAAGCTACCCAGTGACTGTAGCATTACTAGGATACCAGTCCTTTTCCTGGGTTGCTTGATTGCCCCCTGAGTTGCCTGATAGCTTCTTTTATAATGTTACATCTTAGGCCTGTGACCTTTGGAGAAGTCTGGGTAAGTGATTAGAAACTCTTAGGAGTTGCTTAGTTACCTTCTTTATAGAATTTCAACTTAACTAAACAGCAACAGTAAAATCTTCTGCATGCTTCTGTGTATGGTAAGCAGACACCTACTCTGAATTGAATATACCTGAAGGAACTGTCCTTTGCTGTGGTGTTCCCTTTGTCAATGTGGGTATCTTATGGATCAATATTCCTTTGACACCTTTTCTCCTGCTCTTTACTTTCTGGTGCAATTCATTTTTGGCAGGCGGGAAATCAGCTACGCACATGGTAACCTTCAGTTGCTAGGGAAAAGTGCTGGATGCCTTCATGCAAGGATACCCTACTGCTTTGCACTATATTATCTCTTTGAATTGCAAATCTACTTTTGCTTTGTAGTCTCTTGTCCAGTTGCCTATGGTCTAGTCTGGGGCATCCCATAGGCTTTCATCCTGCTAGTGGTTCTTGCTTTGAGAGTGATCATTGGAATAGTCCTTTATTGCTTTATTACTGCCCTGTGCAGATTCTGTAAAGAGCCATCACCATTGCCACATTCTGCAGAGACACATCTGCTGGTAAAGGAATTGGGCACATCTGTGTGGCTGCTGGGCACGTGTGGGGAGCTAGTGGATGCTGAGTTTGTGCAAAGACTTCATTCTTACTGAGATAATGAGATGATAGGTGAGTGCCTAAGATGGAGTGAGCCTCTCCTCCCAAAGCATCTAACCCTTTTTTTTTCCTCTCTTATGTTCACGTGACAGCACCTGAGAATATTTACCCTAGGGTTTGGTCATGGGGAGCCTTATGCAAGTTATGTTGAATACGTGTGTATTATGTTTAGGCATTCAGTATGGGGATTGTGATATCTCCTGCTCTTGCACCCAAATGGAATTAGAAATCACCTTTTAGTAGAGGAATTGGCTGTGATATTGCCAGGTTAGGTCTGGCTCTTCTTTCTTTTCCTCTGATTCGAACAGGAGGACATACTGATCTGTGTGCTTGCAGGGCATATGCTGTCTTGGTTAATTCACAGAATTAAGCCCCCCTACTTTTCAGTATTAGTACTGTATTTAAATCTGCATGCAGACTGGCTGTGCTGTGCTGGTTAGCCCGACTAAATGAGCACTGTCTATTTAGGTGGTGTTGAATGAAAATAATCCTCTCAATTCAGACCCAACATATCAGTCACATTGAAAAAAATGTGGATAAATTTATCTATGCCATACATGCGAAAAAGACTTGAAGCACAGATGGCAAAATCCACACCTACCCACAGTTCAGGGCAAACCTCTGTGGCTGGAGGAAAGACTCTTCTGTGATGAGTGAGTGGAATAGCTGAGTGATCTGGGAATATGTCAGCTGCATGGAGATAGCCTACAAACTGCAAATAGCTGAAAACCTACATCTGCCGCTCCTGTCTGGTTCTCAGCTACCACGAGTTGGTCCTCATGTGGCGCATGCGGTCTCTCCAGTGGAGTGCAGTGAAGAGTCTGCGAATTAAGTGTTCACCTATGCTTGGATATTTGCTTTATAGGAGGAGAAATATAGTTCCTTTTTAACCATGCTGAAAATTGCTAAACCATTCTTTATTCTGAACTCTTTATTCAAAACACTACATCCAGGTGCAGTGCTAGATACAAGTTTTAGAGGTGCTTCTTTAGGCTGACATACTCAACTGCATAATTTCTCCATAAATCCGTTATCACATGTTCAGGCAAAAGTGAAGCAATCACAAACTTTGCTCTTACCCAGGCAGAAAAGCATGTATGCATACACTTGTGCATGCACACAAAATTCTCACACATAGAATTTATATTAAATACAAAATAGCAAATATATATATTTATATGTTCTAAAATCTGTTTCTAGAAGTGTGGCATCTGTGGACTTGGCAATGATCTTGCTGGAGCTAGATCCAAAATCTCTTATGAAAGCCTTCCCTTTTACTCCACTCATAGTTGATTAAGCAGTATTTGTGTATATTGCCTGCTATTTACACTCAGATATATGTATAAAATCAGGGATATGGTGTTGTTCTGTACTGGAATCTGATAATTGACATAAAAATATATAGTACAGAAATTCTCAGAAGGCTTTAATTTCCAGCTTCAGGGGAGTGGCAGAACCTGCAATCACGTGCCACAAGGCTAGGAGCAGTGATCAGCTCTTCGCAAACTGGGAGGGTGGTCGTAAGGCAGGTGTACTCTAAGTGCAAATGTACAGTCTGTGCAGCCCAGGAACCAGAAAATAGGTCATAAGAGCTTTCAGAATCTTTGAGTTATAGTTATCTTAGCTTTTATTGACAGATATTTAATACTTGGAGAGTAAAATTATTTATGGAACTCTTGCCCCAGTTCAACTGCATGATTTTAAAGGATGTAAATATCCTGTCCTGCAGTGACTAGTTGAGCTCCTGGGGATAATGAGTTTTAGAAGGCTTATAACATTTTTAACATGAAATGGATCCCAAGAATAGTTATCTTAGGCTCAGTTATAAAGACCATTTCCCACCCATGTTCTTCAAGAGATTAGACCATGTGATACTGCACAATATATTTTTTTAACATGATAATTGAGAAATTTGCTTTCAATGATAATTTATATTTTGTAATGTGGCTTTGTGTTTTTTTTTTTATGGTGAGAAAAAGCAGTAGGTGTAATGATGCTGATCTGGATTCTGTCAGTTAGCAGTGGATTATGGAATATGTGTGATGAACAGTGAGCCCACTTTGTTCCTCTTAAAGTGCACCTTAAAGTGACTCTATTCTCTCTTCACCCAGCAACAGGCAGGTGTGAATACTCTGAAGAGCTGTGATTCTGTACGGTTTGGTGTCCAAGCCCTCGTCGGTAATTAAGCCTGATAAGAGACAAGCTACACCACAAACATAGACAAGAAACATAACTGTCTAATGGGACATAAAGAAGCTTAAGATTAGCAGTAGAGCACGACAAAGAAGCAGGAATCTCACAACTGAGGCTGGTATTGCACCTTTTGCCTGTCTGTTACAGTAATATATCACAATGGTTAGTTTTTGTCCATTTTAGAGTAATCCTTTTAATGAGTTTAAGAGGCATATTTTACAGTCTTCAAAGTTCTGGATGTCACCCAAATGAAAAATGTGGCTAGAATTGCATCAACGATATTGCAGAGTGAGTAGCAAGGAACAAATGTTAGTAAATAGATGAACATTGTAATTTTAATATCTCGTTTCAAAGTAATGGGCAGCAGACCTGTGCTTGTGGTACAATGTGCCATAGCTGAAGAGGCCCTTTGCTACTCTAGAGACACTATACCTAGCCATAGAAATTTCTCTGCCCCTGCTGTGTCTGGGTGTGAGCAGGGGTGGCTGTTGCTGTGTAGGCAGACGTTGCTGGCACAGCTGCTTAGGCCTCTCCCCTGCTCTTTACGTACTCTTCCTTGGAATGGTCCTTGCTCAGTGCCTCCTATTCCTCACTTCTAGGACAGCAGGTTAGGATGTGGCAACAGCAAACAGAGGCTGCTGTGGAGGAGAAGGTAGTTGTGAGAAGAAAAGCTGTAGTTCTTGGAAGGACATGGAATACAGTTGAGATCAAGGGAAGAGAAAGCAGAGAGACACCCACATCTGCAGCATCCCCATCTGTCCCTTGGTGCCCCAAGTGACTGCAGACTAGAACACACACTTTGAGGAACTTCTCTCTAAAACATCCTCTGACTTTCCCCTTTCCATATTTTTTGTCCACTGACTTTGTTCTGAGTCCTCTTCCATTTTCTTTACTGTGCTCTACTTCATCCCCATCAGCCGTAACCCTCTGGTTTGCCATCAGAAAAATCATTTGATGGGTGGCAAAAAATAGATCTTTTCCTCACAAGTTCTTGCCCTTGAGTATCAGAATTCAATTTTGCCTGCACTTGGAGAAATCTTGAGCTGTCTGTGACTGGAATTTTATACTTTGCTACTGTAATCAGACTATAAGAGCTGCCATAATACAAATATTAAATGAATGTAGGCCTAGCTGTGTTTAAACAGACTGACTACCTCTCCTCTAGAAGAAACATGGTGCAGAATATTGCAAGTTTCAGTTGTCTAATGAAGCAGCATTCACATGATGTAACTTGTGTTTGGTTATAGGAAGAAAGATTGAGGACAAGAGTACCAGGAAAGCAGAGCCATAAAAGGGTTCCTCTTATGTGGCTAAGCACAGAAAAATGTATACAGAGATACAGAACTAGAAAGTGAATGGATACTGTATGCTCAAAAATTATTTCCTAACTCCTTATGTAGCAAAAACCTCTTGGACAATTGCCTTGTGTGTTGTGCTACATGACTTCCCCTGAATGATTCCTTACATGATATTCACTCTGTCACACACTAATACTAAAATCCTTTCAAATCATAGGGAAACTGGAATTAGCACGTTGATTTTTTTTTTTTTAATTAATTATTTTTTTGATTTATTTTTTTCTTACTTAAACTCCAGATGTTTCATTAGTGGGCTTGTTCTGAGGTTAAATCTTGTATCCATCATAAAACTGATTTGCTCAGCTTTGCTGAACAAACTCACATTACTCCTGGGCTTAGAGCTCACATTCCTGTTATTGGCCTACAGCTCGTTTTAATGCTAAGGTACAGTTCCTTGCAAAGTAATAGTTTTAACACTACCTCTTCACTCCAGCAGTGAAAACAGCCTGTAGAATTTTAACATTTCCTTTTCTGTGGGCTGTTAGGAGCCATTAGTGCTGAAAGATCTTGACAGAGCCTGCAGAGATAAAGATTTCCTGTGTAAAAATTCATAGGCTCATAGGATAATTCAGACTGGAAGGGGCCTCAGGAGGTCTGTAGCCCAGGCACTTGCTCTAAGCAGAGTCAGCTGTGAGATCAGAATAGGTTACTCCAAACTTTATCCAGTCAGATTTTGAAAACTTCCAAGGATGGAGACTCTGCAAGCTCTTTGGGCAAACTGTTCCATTTCAAAAGTCATTTATCTGCTAAAAATATATTGTGGTAGAATTCTTAACAGCCAAAAAAATACAGAATTCAAGTAAACTAAACTGTCTCGTGGAAGGTAAGAGGCTTGTGTATGGGAATTAGGAGTATTATCTTTTATTTATCTTATTGTAGCTGCCAGAGAATTGGATGAGGAACTGAAGCTTGTTTTGATGGCTGCGTTGCAAATGTGAGATCACAATTTCTGCTTCAAGAATATTAATACAACCACTAGTAGTTTATAATGCTTTTTTTTCACAGTTCTTTGTCACATTTACCGCTCTAGCGCTGCTGAAATTAAAAAAATGTTTTCCCTTAACAAGGTAAGTGGTGTTTTCAATGAATAAGGTAATCCATCTTGATACAAGAAAGGAATTTTTTAACGTGAGAACAGTCACTGAACAACCTCCCTAGGAATGTGGTAAAGTCCTCATCATGGGAGGTTTTCAAGATGCAATTGGACAGGGTGCTAGACAATCTCATCTAGGCTCCCTTTCCCATGAAAGGTTGGACCAGGTGATTTTTTTTGAGGTCCCTTCCAACCTGGTCTGTTTTATGGTTCTGTGAGGTTCCTTACACTGGTGAAAGTAATAAAGAACCAAATAACCCATGTAATAATAAAAGATAATGTAATCTGAGATATGAATAAAAAGCTTTTACTAATAAAAAAAGCAGGAGAATAGTGCAGCATTTGACAAGAAGGTTAGATTTTTAATGGTACATTTTAGTTGTGTCGCATGTTAACAAAACTGAGAAGCAATTAGACTGCTGCTACAGTTTTCTTTTATTCCATGCAGTGTCATCATGTTTCGGGGACTATTTTAATGAGCTTCAAGTGTGGTGGTAAAATAGGTTCCAGTATATAACAAAGTATGTGAGACCCCTTTCCCTATCTGCTGCCACAAAACAACCATCTCTGTGAGCTGCTAAGAGAAAGTTAATACATTTTTGCAGAGTATTTGTATGCACCACTGATTTTTTTCTGAACCCTTAATTCTGTTGCACCACCTTTGTTGCAGATTGACTTGAGAGAAGTAATTACCAAGAGCTTCATTACAAACCCTAGTTGGTACCGTGTTACTGTATTCCATTTGTCAGAGAGATAGCAGGGTGATAATTAAGCAGTGGCTATTTTATGGCAGTCAACTGATGTGAGGAAAACTCTGTTGTCAGTCATCCTTGTGTAGCTTACCCCAGACTCTTTTAGGTAGTATATAGCACAGCTTGTCACTGGGGCTGTATCTATAACTTTATTATCTATTTTTTATAAAGTGTTATAAAACAAGTAGCTGAGAGTCTAAATCCTCAGTCTTAGTTCAGGCTACGTGCTGCTTCTGTGGAAGAATGGAAGTCCCTTTGGCTGCAATGGGTCAACTCATGTAAAGAGTATTCCGTGTAGCAAGAGCCATGCTAAAGGTAAAATTGCTATATTATGTTGAAGATTAAACACCATAGAGGTCTGAGTGAGATTAGTCTTTATTTCTAAGATGGAAATACTACAGAATTTTAGTTATCCCTACCTGTAGAGAATCATAACAAATAATTACTAATATAAAACAGAATTAAGGATAAATCCATGAATTAGAAGGCTGCTTTGCCATACCTGCTAGATGCAAATGAATTGAATAGTTGGACTTTTTTTCCTTAGGAGATTAATGTGATAAAAAGAGGGGAAAAAAATGTTAACTTACTAATAGCAGCTTGAAAATTGACAGTATGTGAAGATGGAACTCCCTGAATCTCAGTACTTTTCATATCTACTTCCTTAAAAGCTATTAAATTATGCAAAGTAACAAATACTTGGTTAAGGGAAAGACTGTCAAGTGCTTACAGTGATGGATTTCCTTGTCTGGTTTCCTTATGAGTTGTGAGAATTTGTCATCAGAATGAAGAATTGTATCTACTGGAGCTCCTTACAAGGCATGTTGTACAGAGAAGATGAGGTGGCAGCTGTATGTCATATAATACAGTTACACTGATCTTATTTTGATGGGTGTGAGTGCAAATATCCAGGACTGGTGCAATACAAAATGGATAGTTACAGGATTGTATAAATATAAATGGGTTGTATATAGGTTGTAGTCCTGCTTCCAAAAGAATGTCTTTTGGAATTTGTCAGGTTGTAGCACAACCAGAACTAAGCTTTAGATTGGAGACAGGAGTTTAGGTTTTAGGATTTACACATAGCCATATTTCTGAATTCTACTAGAAGTTTACTAGCAGTAACTGAAGCTCAAAAGCTGTATAAAGTCCTTGGCAGCTTTGAAAGTCCAAATAATTTCATTCTTAAAGCCTGGGGCTGGAATACAACTGATTTAACAGTATGTTTCTTCTGTGACAAAACTACATTGAAAAGCTGACAAAATTGAGGAGTTTTAAATTTTAATACAATGACTTATACTTTATATTACTTTCTGGATTTTCAGATAGAAATACTGCATTAAAAACATATCAAGAATTGCCTTCAGTGGGTCTGTATCAAATATAGTGTGTCAAGCAGGAGTAGGGAAGTGATTATGCCCCTGTACTTGGCACTGGTGAGGCCACAGCCTGAGTACTTTGTTGAGGTTGGGGCACCACAGGATAAGAAGGACATCGAGATGCTGGAGCAGGTTCAGAGAAGGACAGTAAAGCTGGTGAAGGGTCTGGGGAACATACCTTATGAGAAGAGGCTGAGGGAGCTGGGGTTGTTTAGCCTGGAGAAGAAGAGGCTGAGGGGAGACCTTATTTCTCTCTACAACTATCTGAAAGGGGGTTGTAGTGAGGTGGGTGTTGGTCTCTTCTCCCAGGTCACTAGCAAAAAGATGAGAGAAAATGGACTCAAGTTTCACTAGGGGAGGTTTTGATTGGATATTAGGAAGAATTTCTTTACTGAAAGAGTAGTGAGGCACTGGAACAGGCTGCCCAGGGAGGTGGTGGAGTCGTCATCCCTGGAGGTGTTCAAAAAAATGTGTAGATGTGGCAGCTGGGGACATAGTTTAATGGTCATGGTAGTGTTGGACGACGATTTGCTTTGGTGATCTTAGAGGTCTTTTCCAACCTTAATGATTCTGTTCATTCTATGATTCTGTGATCTGCTACCTGGTGGTTTCACTGCTAAAATTCTAATATTAAATTCTTTTTTACTGACAACTCTAATAATACAGCTGTAATTACTTTTTCCTTCCAAGTGCCATTGCTCTAAGAAGAAAAACCTTTGGAAGTTTGAGATTTGGTTGACCTAAAAGTTGATTACTGCCTGAATATCAGAGAGATCCCTTCACCTTGTCCTTTCTGAATTAGTCTATCATTCTTTAAATTATACTGCGTTCTGGAAGACTCCAGAAAGCTTATTGTTCCTGAAGATAGAATCATGGTTTTGCATTATGGTTTAGAATGTTTTGACTAAGTGGTCTGTGTTCATGTTCTTTTTAGAAGCAATATATTACATGGAACTGAAGGAGATTTCAGATTCATGTGCTTCTTGTTAGATCTTTTCTGTTCTTTGTCAAATATGTAGTGATCAATTTTTTTGTGTTATAGACCAACTATATCTCTAATAATGCAGTAGATATTTAGTGGGAAGCTCTTTTACTAACTCATGTAGAAATGGCTGTAAAATAAGTACACGATCACCACTAGCTTCTGGAGGTGTTAAATAGGTGGTACTGGTGGCATATGATATGTGGAGATGTGTTCATCATGGGTGTCACTGGACAGAGTACCTGCATGTCTTAGCAAGAAGATACCAAAGTTCTGGAATATGAGGGCATTAGGTGGACCACTACTCCAGAGTATCTTGAGTTGCTGGCAGTGATCATAGGGGACCTGGAAATTGAGGCGCATTTGTTACACTGTGGTGGTTGCAAGCCAGGGTTATCTGAAAAATCTCCAGTTTTCACTCAAACATCACTTCTCTGTAACTCCTCTTGCATTAATTTTTATGGGTACTTCTGAGTTGACTTGAACTTGTTTAGAATTGGCAGTTGGCTCATCTAATGTAATTGAATGTTATTAATGAAATTGCATTTGCCAAACAACTTTGGCACCAGCACCCTTTGTGTGCTGTTGGAAATACTATTGAGTTACAAAACAGTTGAGTAATTGTTAGCAGATGGAAGTTAGCAGGCTTGAACTAAAGTTTTCATTGTGTAATGGCTTGAAAATAAGGCAAGCTTACAATAACCAATTACAATTGTTTCTGATGTACTACAATTAGAATTTCAGATTAATTTTTGGAGGTTTCTTATTCTGTAGATTTGTAGTCTAGGTAGAAACTATTTTTCTGGCAAATGAGTTTGAAAGAAGACAGTATGCTTTTTTTTTCCTAGTGTTTTTGCAGATAAGCTGATATACTCAAGAAGACAAGAAATGTGTATTTTTGCACTTAAAGTACTATGCCACTACTCATGAATTTTGCATGGCTATGGATTCCAGAAGCCAGCATATAAAGGAGAAGCTGGGCTTGCTAAATGTGATGGCTGAATGCTGTTTCAAACCTCAGACTGCATTTCTGTCTGCTATTAATACCCTTGCCACTTTTATTATCTTCCTTTTTTCTTTCTTCTTCTAGCTATTTCTAGTTAAGTAGGTGTATGGGAATTCTTTTGACACACTAAAACTGATCTGGGGAATAAGAGAAGCAGCTCAATATTGCTGAAGTCATTTCTTACCTGCTGGCATAGGCAAAGATGCAAAAATATTTGCTGTTAGGCTGGGGGTGTTGGGGAGTTTACAGAGATATAAGAAACTCTCCAATATATGTAAGAACCAAATCCAGCCAGTGGTCAGAACAAGTACTGGTGCCCTGCACACATTAGCCTTGTGCCAGCAAGGCTCCTGCCAGTCCCTTAGGGGATGTTTGCCCATCTTCCTCAGATGTGTGCAGGGCATGCAATGTATGTTAGGGGAAGGAGATGATGCTTTGCTTTCTTCTCTTCCCCATACTCTCAATATTCACAATACCTATTGGCACAAGGATCTTTAATCTATTTCTTCCAACTCATGGATTCGTGGCTCTGTTGGTTTGAGCCTCCTGGGAATGACAGGAAAGCTTTTCTGTCAGTGTTGCTTTCAGATGAAATGTCAGCATATTCTTGCATGAAGTGTATGTATCTTATGTCAACCTGTCACTGGCTCAGCAAATGCCCTTAGGCAACTCAGCCAACTTTTGTGGACCAGTTTTGTGTCCAAGTCACCTGACATCTGTGCTTGTCCCAGGTAAATGAGCAGAACGTTTAGTATATGTTTCTGTACCTCATCCGAAACCATGAAATAATGGTTGCAACAGAATCTACTGGGAAGGAGTGTGCAGTATATGCTTTTTAGGTTATGGCAGTGCTAAATACTGTAGAAATAATACATAAAAGCAGTACTGAAAAGTTCTGAGTTTAACCAAAACAGGTCAAGAGGCTCCAGACAGATCTCTATGCAGTGATCCATTTAAACAGAGTGAAACTGCAAATCTCTGGAAATAATCTATTGCAGAACAGGGACCTGCTTGCAAAGATGCAATGGAAAAGGTAAAGCCCACTAATTTTCAAACTGACTAATTCTTTTTGGAAGGTGAACATTCCTCCCATCCATATGACCCTTTAATGATCACCCCTTGCTGCAGGATTGCAGAGAATCCATCCTGAGAGTTTCTTCCTCTATCACAGGTGACAGGCCAGATTTTTGTTCTTGTGTTTGAGTCTAGGGGAAGGACTCTAGGATAATCACTGCTCTGCCTACTTTTTACAAGAGGTTATGCTTAACAAGAGTGAGGGTTGTCTCACAATTTACCACAAAGGAGTTAAACATCTCTCATAAAATAGCTGTGACAGTTTTGCCTACCTGAGATGAGCGCCTCATCCAGGATGCCACTCTGTTGCTAGGAAGGGTGCTAGCCTCTGTGAGTGGTCTGTGCTCCTCTGTGGAAGGGCAGCTCCCTTACTGAGGACTTTTCTAGAGGATTCTGTGGATTATCCACAGTGGTTTGGTGTTGCTTGTGTCAGGGAATAAAATAACCAGCTACTCGCCTGTGCCACTGCTGCAGTTACACCTTCTGACCTAGGCAGAGCAGAGGCAGTTCAGCTGCAGTCTCTAGATTGAGCTTGATGTGAACATTACATGTGCTGCCAACCACCAGATGGCCTGATGTCTGAGTTGTTGAAAATAGTAGCATGCTGCTGGAATAATTATAGCATCCATGAGCTGAGCTAACAGATAGGTAGCAAATGATGAATTACAAACAAAGGAAATACAATTTTTGAAGGAAAAAAAGTACATATAGATATCACTTCTTCACTATTTCGTGCTTTAAACATTAAAATTGCTCTCACTTTGTAGCTATCTATAGTAATAGAATTTTATATGAAGAGCTGTTAGTAAAATGGAATTATGGATATATCAATACTGTAATAGACTGACAATTTTTGTTTGTGTAGAGGAAATCAAAGCCTTATATCATGTAATATTTTATAATTTGGAATTCTATTTCAGTGTACTATTGTACTGTATTGTAGAGAGTCTCTATGTTTGAACAAAGGCAAGAGTTTTCTTTTTTTACTGTGAAGTTTGGATATGCATAAAGTGCTTTGTTAAGCTCCATCGTGCCTGTGTCCTATACAAAACTTAATTATTCTCTGTTACTTTATCGTCTCTTAATTAACCCATTTATTTGCTTTTTATAAGACCGGATTGTAAACTCTGCAGAGCAGTGACAGAGTGTCTAATCCTGCACAGCACCTAATCTCATGAGACTCCGATCCTTATGTACATATTAAGAGACCCTTGCACAGCCTGCAAAGCAACACATCTGACCTGCTGATTTTTCTTTTAAATATCTGAACTTAAAATCTTAAACTTGGAGACTTGGGAAGGAACCAGATGTTTCAGGTTCCTTCATGCTACTGACCAGATTTATCAAACATCTGTCCTGATTGGGTAAAGAGAATGAATTTCCCTTGATTATATCTAATGTGAGATCCTAGCAAAACAAACAAACAAAGAGAAACAGATCTCTAAAGGACTCTGTGATAAATCATAAGGAGCAAAACAGGGATGTTTTTCTCTCTCTGAAACATCATCTGGTCTGCCCTATCTTTGCATATGTAATCCAAGTTTTAAGAACTGGAGAGGACCCAGACTTTTATTTTAATTCTCTTCTTTAATTCATGTCTCCAGTTTCTTAAGATTTAAAAAAAATATTATTAATATTCCCTTGTGTGTTATCCTTCAGCAGTGGGAGAGCTGACAAATCTAAATAGGTTCTTAACATTCATTTTTATTTTCCTCTTTTTTTTCCCAGGGCTTGTGTTATCCTGGGTGTCATATTCCTTCTGTCATCTATATGTATTGTGATCAAAGCCATCCACGATCTTGCGAAGAAGGTGCTTCCAGAAGTGGTAAGGCAATTCATGTTCTTTAAAATGTCTTTATTCCCTGCAGTGCCTGTGAGATGGAGAAAGGCCAGGATGTCTCCTTTCACCAAGCCCTGCTGAGCCTGGTGAAGCTTTAGCAGGTGCTTCTCCTGCCTGGCTGCACATACTGGTCCTAGTCTTCAAGCAGTTATTTTCCTTATGTGATGAAGTCTAAGTTTTCATAGGTTTTTATAGGCTTGACCTCATCTCTTCTTCTCCATGGTTACTTTTATGGGCCAAATCTTTCTCAGCATAATCACTTAAAGCTTACAGGAGTGTAAGAGTTCACTTACAGAGAGGAGGTCTCCCTGGGCTTAGTGAAGGTGATAAAATTTTATGAGGAGAATGTTTCCACAGTTTACTACTACAATGGCTTCAGTATTTTATTTTTAATATGGAAAAAATGTATTTTTGGGTTGTATTTTTTGTTTTCCAGCTCTTGCCCTCAATTGCAGAGCCATGTACGAGTAGCAGGAATCAAACAGGTGAGGGGAGCATGCTGGGTGAAAGAGCTGGCTTTTCAACTGGCTCACCATGGAGCATCACAAAGGGCTTTTCTCTTGCTCTCTGCTTTCTTTTGGCTATGAAAGCCAGCCCCTTACTTGGCCTATAGAGCAGCTCTACCCAGAAGCCTTTCTCTCAGCTCTGCTCTGTCCTGCTTGCTTCCTTTCAGTACTGGATATTGCCTTCCCTGAGCTATTCTCATCCAAAGCAGCTACTCGGTGGGAGAGCCATTTGGCAGTGGTTCTGTTCCCAAAAGGCTCTTCCTGATGTGCTCAAACAAAATGAGGCTTCACTTCAGTTATTGTAATACAGCCTGACTTGGACCTTTTGTATTCAGCCTTTATGAAGTTGGGTCTATTTGTAAGTGCATGCAGAGTTTCTCACTGGGGCTTCACCCTGCCAAGTACCATTCTCAACATGTCACTAGAGAGAAACCTGAACTCCTCACTTGCAACCAGGAGATGGAGGCAGAGCTGGGGGAAAAAAAAAAAAAAGCCAAAATGTAATTTTCCAGATTGGTACCCACTGTTACCGGTGATGTTTGGTCCTGTGCTCTCATGGAAACTTCCAAGAAGCTGGGCAAGTACAGAAAATTATTTTCAGTAGTTGAGGGAAATTTGGGCAAAGATGTGTAGCGTAGCAAAAGCCCACTACCACAATACTGAATTGCAGCCAGGTACATGTTCTCTTTGCATTTTACTTTTTCTTTTTTCCAGTCTTCATAACTTGCTGCCTCCTCAGTTCTGCCAGTGTAACGGCACATGTAGTTGTTCAACAGCCTGGTTCTGTCAAACTGATCTAGGTTGGCTTAAACACTTTCAATAGTCAGTTCTTAAACTCAACCAAAACATTTTGACAGAACTAGGTTAGGGAGTAAGCATGGATGCCATTGTGCCAGTAAGGCTGAAGAAGAGCCTGGTAGAGGTGAGGGGAGACCCTACGGTGATGGCCAGCTGAAGGACAACCTCCTAACTTGGCTGTAATTGAACAGAGCATCTGGTTACAGATTGACTGCTATTTATTGAGAAAATGAAATATATAATCTTGATTTTCTGAAGCAGAGGTGGGGAGAGAAGGGAGGCTACAATAATAATTAGAACAGCCATTTGGTGAATTTATGGTAGCACAGATTAGATTCATTTGGATGTCTCAGTCTAGTTTATTGTGGGCAAATGCGCTAATAATGCCAGCAGTAGGAACAGAAGTTTAAAGGTTTCATCCATGTCTCACTTTTCCATCGTTACAGGTAGTGTCTACAGGTGAGGGCTCTATTTCTTACACAGGAGAAATGTCTCCTCTTTGCAGCATCAAAGTTATAGATGAGTTGCAGACAAATTGTACTTCCTCATTTCCAATTTTTGAAATGCGTTTAAAGCAAGAAAAAAAAAGAAAACAGAGCTGCAGAAAGGTATCCCTGAAGAGAAGATCCTGTTACACTTTGAGTGTCCTGTAAGAATAGTTTGTCCAGATCCCTTTTGTCACAAATTGCCTTGGATTCAGACGTTGGTGTTCTAAACCTGTGTCAAGCAGGTAGAAGTTAGGATGGATGATGCTTTGACACAGTACGAGGATAACTGGATAATTCTGTCCATGTGACATGGGTCTGACTGCTCTTGCTCGTTTGGCACTCGGGTTCTATCGATAGCTTGACATGGCAGGGTGCAGACTGTGGCTGACTAGTGGCAGGGTAAAAGCCACATGCGTGCACATAAAAGATTTTCATACCTTGCAATTCTTCCTGAAAAGTAGGTTAGGGCAAGGGATGAAAAAAGATGGTACTTCTGTTCAGTGTCTCTTAAATGACATGGCAAGGGTTCTGTTCTGATTTCAGAGTGTTTCAGTACATCTTGCTGTGGGAAACTGATTCAGTAAGGGCTGCCTTACTGACAGGCGAAACATCTCTGCGTAAACCAAGAATAACACTGAAAAATGGGGTGACAGAGAGAACAGCAGTAGTGCTGCAAGTCATGGCCAGTGAGGTATTATGCTCCCTTAGCTGCTCTGTGTCTCAGCAGACAGCCATCCTTCCCAGCTGGTTGGGGCTTTGGGGCTTTGCTGATCCAGTAAGCTCTCAGCTATCTGCAGCTGCCCAGGCAGTGTCATTAGCACCTTAGCTTATGAGCAGAAGTCTGCTCAAATGTGATTGGTAAGGGGCAGGAGTTTCCCCCTCTACATTTATTTATTTATTTATTTATTTCCCTAAATCTAAGGTGCTGTCTTCTACTTCTTGGACCAGTTTATGGCTTTATTAGTCTTTCTTGATGCAGAGGTCCTTGAGGATGTGGGTACTTTTCTAGTATCTTTTGGAATTTTAGATGTGCGACTTCAATTACTGGGTTTTAGGGTAAAATTTCATTTTAGATAATGTGGCTAAAACCTAACTGGAAAATGTTGCTCTTGATGTTCAGATGCTGAACTCAAAGCTAAGTTTTGTCACTCTCAAAGACAGAAATGTTTTGGGCATTGCTTTACTGCTCAAGACTCAAAATTAACATAATGTTAGTGCACAGCAACATGACTTACTGTGTTGTTCTCAGAACTATAGTCTCTTTTTACATATTAATTTGTGGTAAACTTCAGTGACTTTGTCAGAGTTGAAGATAGGATGCAGTTATTTTTCTGAGTTCATTTTAATTTATGTAAGTTTTGGAGAAAATAGTATGAGGTACACAACTTTAAGGAATGAAACAGATTGAGCAACTAAGTGCCTGCTTGCTAATTGTAAGGTGCTATGATTAAAAACCCAAGATTAAAAATCCTGCAAGGGGCTTAAACGACCACAGTTTCTTGTTAGACTGCAGAGAGGAGCTACTTAATTTACAGGACAGGAGCTCAGGTTTAGCTCAGTCAGGCATTTTTCAGTCACCTGTTTGAATTCTCTTTTATTCCAGGCCGAGTGTAATTTTGTCAGAGCACAGTGAATGACAGAGTTCCTGATCTACACTGGCAGAGGAGAGAGGACAATTATTACTCCTTGCGTTTTGCATTTCTTAATACTGTTTCTGCCTTTCTTTTCTGCTTTTTGTTTGTTTCTACCTCTTTCTCTGTGTTAAGTAAAAATAAGTAATAGGTAGTGTTAGGTCACTACACATGCTTTCAGTATTGGCCATATTTTTGGTAATTCTTTTGAAGGCTTCAGAACCTTGGGAAACACAGAAATGGTGTATTCCTCCTTTTGGTTCCCTTGCTTGATATGCCAAGGACTGTAGTTAATTTTGAAATAGCCTATAAGGCAGGGTATGAATGACTAGGTAGACTAACTGGTTTAGAATATGCACAAGTTTAATGATGCTTATCTGGAATTTTGACTCCTGTTAGTCTGTGTATTTCCTATATGCAACAGCAACAGTGGCCATACTGGACCGGGCTAAAGACCCAGCTTTGGTCATCACTGGCTTCCTTTGTACCTTTTTAGTTTTATCTCCATTTTTATATGAGAAAGGTTGAAGAGCCCACAGTATTAAAAATATAGGGGTCACCAGGGATTTATACAGTATGTTCATATTTTCAAATTACTATTAGGCACTGAATTTATGTTTTTATAGAACCTTAACTGCAGATTCCATCTTCTGTAGTTAGCAGCAAGTTCAAAATTATCACTATTAGGTAAACTTCAGGTTTTCATTGTGCGTTGTACTTTATATTATAATTAAAAAAAGTCTGCCCTGAAAAATGACAGTCTGTGTCAGGAGAGTTGGCCACTGAACTAATTATACACTTAAATACAGAATTCAGAATTACATAGTATTAATTATACACTTCTTATTACCATGGGGAAAAGTTTTCTTCCTTTTTTTCTCCCACCTTTTTTAAAATTTGAACATTACTTTCAGTGACCATCAGAAAATGTATTATCGGTCTCCAACCTTTGGACAGAGGAGTAAATGATTAGAATAAAGCTTTCATGTCCCTTCCAGAAAGGATCTGTCAGTCATGTAGCCTTACCTTGAATTTGAAGAGATGTTTCCTTTTCCTTGGCAGGCAAATTCGTGTGGGGGTGTGTATGTAGATGTGATTTCTGCACACGTCAATACATACATGCAGATCACTTTCCTTATCGAGCTGTCACCTCCATTCTCATTTGCCCAAAAACACTGTTAATTAAAGCTTTTTTATTTTATGAATTTCGAGATGTGATGACATTTTCCACTTGTCTTGGAATATGTTGATTTTGAAGGAAATCTGGCTGTTTCTCTCCTACTTTTACTCTACAGCTCAGATGCTTAGATATTGGGTAAGATTTCCTGTAAAAAGTAGGTGTGCTGTACAAAGCCCATACAGTGCCCCCAGCCTTTCCCAGAATTTTTAAGTGATGCTGTCTTAGACTTTCTATGCATGTGCTGTACAGTGGAGCTGCCAAACTCTGTGCATATGTTTGCAGTGAGGAGTAGCTGTGGAAATGCTATTGTACACCTGGAAAATGTGAAAAAATATGGGAAGTCTGCAAAATCCAAAGAAAACATATTTTTACAGAAAAGAGAAATGTGCCATTAATGCGTGGGAACCTTACAACTACAAATTCCACTTCTGTCTGTGTTTTTCTCTATTTTTGACATAACTGAAAGTCTTATATAGCTGTGGATCTTTATCCTTTGAGGGTCTGCTTCAGAATGTCATGCTGCAGTTATTATTTCAGTTTCATATCATTGACCCCTAAGGAAATATTTTTTGCTCATCAGATCTTTTTCCCTTCCCCCGCCCTCTTTTTCTTTGTTCCTAAAACTCTTGCTGGAAGTGTTAGAAGAAGTAGGCCAGTTGCTGTTCTTGCTGGGGTGTTTGGAATTAAGATTTCTGATAATTTTATCTGTTGTTCAATACACTTGACTTACAAAGCTAATCAGTATTTGACATTTGGAATATGAAACCTGTTTACCCTTCCGCTCAATTTTAAATGAATATTTCTCAGATCATGTAATTCAAGGTGGTTTGTGGTTTGTTTTTTTTTTTTTTTTTCTTCTACACTGCTGAGTGTTGAACCTAAAATAGAATTACTTCTCATTGGCTCAGAAATGATCATAGCTTTTTTCCCCCAGCTATCAAATTCAGGATACTTCCCCTATTGTTACTTGCAGCATTTGTTCTCCAACCTGTGTTAGCCCTAATAAGATAATTCCCACTAGGAGAAGGAATTACCATTCCTTTATTGGTGCTTCAGAGAGCCATAGCCACAGCCAGTTCTGACCCTGAGGATTTGGTACACACATTTCCTTACAAATAAGGAGGGCTAGTGCTATTACATATTGTTGTTATTTCTGTGTAAATATCAGTGATTTTTTAAAAAAGGATTGTTAGATTGATATACATATATAGAGAATGTATATTGAGAAGAGCTCAAAACCTAAATTAAGCGTAGGTTTCAAGCTTTGTTTTCTGTTTGTCTTTGGCAGTGTTAGTGTTTGCCCCTTCCCTGACAAAAATCCTTTTTCATTTGTCTCTTTACCCTCTTCATGTCAATGACTATATGTTCTTGGACAGCATCCATATAATTTAAGTGTAAATGGTGTATTTTATTTTGTCTGTTGCTACAAAGAATTTGCAAATCTTGTTTATTAAAGAAGGCTAAAAAAGCCCAACCCAGCCACACTGCGAATGACTGCTTCCATTTCACCTGGGGTTGTAAATCAATAGCAATTTACTATTCAGTTACTGCTTGCATTTCCCTAGGTAATAGTATAACACATGTAATGTCAATGCAGTTTGGCATTTGTCCTCATTAGTATGGCAAAGGACACTTTTTTGTAAGAGTAAGCAAGCATCATGCCATATTTCTGACATTTCCTGCAGAACAAAGAAGGAAAACACGTAATCAGTTTGTGAAGGAGAGACGTGCAGCACATCTGATGTGGTGCCTCCCATGCTTTTACAAACAAAATCACTTGAAAGGTTAGGCCTCCTGTAATTCTATCATATACTATTGATTACAGCCAAAATGGGAAGCTAGGGGTGGCACAGTGTAGCTTTATGAGTTCTAATTTATTTACCAATTTAATAGATTGTTAAATGTATGTATGATGTGTTTATTATAATGTCAACAGTTAAATCATAGGTAAACTGCAATATAGCAAATAACATCTGTGATCATATGCACATAATATCTGTCCTTTTATGTTCCCTATACATTTATAATCTTTTTTATGTATACAATTTACTGCTTATCATTTTAAATCAAAGTAACTATACATTAGAATCCTGCTTTAGAGTTGTTACTGATTATGCATGGTTTGGTGTTTGTTCTTAAACAATTACTCTAGCCCTAAAATACACGTGCTTCTGACACGTTGGGGAGAATGTTGTGTATACTTGAACTAGCTAGCAAGCCAGGCTTAGGAAAGTGTATCAATCCCATTTCACTCTTTGTTGAAGTGATTGGTGGAAAATCTTCTTTTCAGACTTTACCACATGGTGATAAGAAATAAAAACAGAAACTGCTGGTCATGTGGTAAGCTATGTGAAATGTACTGTTGGTCTCAGTCCCCTACTCATTGAAGAAATGGCAGTCTTTCTGGAGGACAGTTCCTAGGGTGGGCAAACATCATCTTAAGTTAGTTTTATAGCTGTTTGATGCTAAAACCATGCAGATGAATTCTGGGGAATTGAGAAGCGTGAGTGATCTCAGACTTTCAAGCAGACTCTTTGCAGGAGTCCTAAGGTCTCACCTAAGATAGTTCTCTGGAATTCCTAGTGCCTCTGTTCCTGGTCCCAGTGCCCCCACTGTGACATTCCACACACTCTGTCTTTATCTGTTTCTTGAAGAAGTGTTCAGTGCTGTGGATTTGCTTTATCACAGCACCTCAGCACCAAGGATACAAATTTAAACATTCATAAGGGTGTGGGTTTTTTTTTTTCGTGTACTAATAATAGATCTTTAAACTCCATGTGAAGAGACTGTCTCCTACTTGAGTCAGGCATTAGGCTGTTGGTTTGTTTTCTGACAGTGAAGTGCAATTAAAACTCTTGTCCCTTTTGAAGTTAGTTGGTGAGAGAGACCCTCTGGCTTCCCAGAAGCTCCCTCTAGACTGATTGCATAAACTATTTATTACTTGGGAGAAAATGTGATAGAGATTTGGCCTTTTTTTTTTTTTTTTTTTCTTTTTTTTTGTGTTTGTATTAGAGATACTTCTGTTACATCCGCTTTCTCAGTCAAATACTTTATCAGATATTCCTAAAAGAATCCTTGAGGAAAAGAGGAGACAAGCCAGTCTTTTTTTTTTTTGGTTAAGTAACATGCTCCACAGAGGGGCTTTTTGCACTCCCACATCAGATGATGTGAGAGCTGCTGGGGCACCTGGAGGAATGGGAGGAAGTGGGAAGCATGTGAAGGCAGGGGTGGGGAGCAGGGTGGGCTGAAGAAGGCTCATTGTCAGGACCTGTGAGACAGATGGTGATTGCAGAGATGGGCAAAATTAATATTTAACAACACAAAGACAGCTCAGTTTGGGCTAGCCATGACATCGTGCCTGCCAACAGCATCTGTAGTGTTCCAGAAATGCATCCCTACCTCCTCAGCCAAGATCAGCAAGGCACAGCAGAGAAGAGGTACAACATCATGAGACACCAGCTTCTCCAGGAAGGGGAAAAATGGCATGAAAAAGGTGGTATGGGTAGTTTCCAGCTCCTGCAGAAGTGGGGAGGTGGTTGAGCCTTTGCCTGGTTCACAGAGGAAGCTGAGGATAGGGCAGAAGAGTGGAAATCAACCTGCAGTTGTTGAGGGGTGGGAGAAAAAGCTTCTTTTGGGACTGCAGTGGAATGGACTATGAAGAATAGCTAGAGAAGCGGATCGCACAGATTTTAATCATAATATTGTGTGTATTGTGACAACTGGGGAGGAACACCAAATGTGCTTCTTCCTTCCATACCACTGAATACCTTTTTTAATCAACACTTAAGGTGAAATGAGAAGATTTTTCCATCCCAGAAGTGGAAGTGGAAGGAGTGTAAAAGAGAGGGGGCAGTGGGGAGTTGGTAGAAATAATGTATGAAATCAGGGCAAAGTTTTAGGGTCATAATTAGCAAACATGCATTCTAGGAAAAGATTAGGAGCAGAAATCAGATGAAATTTAGTTACTAGGCTGGGAATTGGGTTAAAATAATCTCCATCTAATAAGCAGCACTGAGGCATCCCTGGTGGCTTTTGTTTAGTTTATACAGTGGATTCAGAAAGAGATCAAAGGCACAGTGTCATCATCAACAAATGTTCTTTAAGTCATAAAACTACTGCTGCTTTTGATGAAATCCTTAAAAGCAGGGATAGAACCATTGTCACGTTTTTGAAGACCCCTTTTCTTGGCAACAAAGCATCTGGATGAAGCAGAGGAAAGCTGCCTGCTGACTTCTGTTATTCTTTTCCTAGTACAGAAAAAAGCATCCTAGAAAAGCTTTATTTTGGGAAACGGTTAGTGTAAAATCTGGCATAATATAACTGGGGAGATTGTAGATATTAGTGCTGTGTAATGAGATGGCAGTCCAGGATGGGCACCTCCCATATGTACAGTGCTGTTATATACATGAAGCCATCTAAGAAGATATATGTGTCCTTTAATTAAGGTCTCATGTAAAGTATGGTAGTAATGAGGGAATGTGATGAAAAGAAATGAAAAAGGAAAGAGCTTTATCTACTGTGGTGAGAAGCCTTTATCGTATGGAAATGATCAGAATTTAAATTTTTATCATCTGTCACAATTTGCTGCTGCTTTAATTATGATCACACCAAGGACGTGTACAGTGAGCCTGGCTGGATGTGCTCCTGCTCTTAATGGCTGTCAGATGGGGAGGCAAGGGGTACGGAGAGGGCAGGGCTGCGGGGAGGTCCGCAGGGACGGGCTGCCAGATGGCCAGGCTTATTTTATTAATTTAGGTCTCCATTATGGCTTCTCTTTTCTTCATTTCTCCAAAGGATGAGTTAGTTGAATGGGAATCATTCCACAGCCCCAGTATGAGGTGTTTAACTCTTTGGAGCCCACATCACTGCAGGGAGGTGTGTGTGTCAGTGGTTTGTCCCACTGGCCACCCGCCTCCCTGAGGCCCCAGCTCCAGCCCAGGTACTCTGCCCACAGCAGCGCTCCCTCAGGTAATTTGTTGAATCCCTCTGAGTAGACACTTCCTAACACGACATCCTCATTGGTAGCCTCCCAGTGCAGCCAGCTGCTGTCCTAAACCTGCTCCAGCTTCTGAGCACTGCAGCGAAGTTAGCGCCAAGGTTTGAGCAGTGTCTCTCTTACAGCCTCACCTGTGACGTGCTGCTGCACTTCACTGCCTGTTTTTGGGTGATCTCTCACATCTGCAAAACCGATTAATAGCAAGCAGCTTCAGTGCTCTTCTTCCAGCTCTTGGGAGCCCGGATACCCAAAAATCATACGGCAAAGTACTGAGGAAAGTGAATTTAAAACATTTTTGTTCTCTTCAGTTTTGTCTTCACGCATCGTGTGCTCAGTTAACTGAGGAATCGCCGCCTCCCCGTGGCTGTTGTGAGAAGCTGCACACAACCGGAGACAGTGATTTTAGATGTTGTTTAGATTTAGGGCTTTAGACTTCAAAAAAGGAATGTAATTTTCTGAAATCTGTTTGGCAGATTCTCAAGCTAGAAACCGTTGATGCATTTGCATTAAGAGCAGGGCTTTTTTATTTTTTCCCTTTCTGTGAGCACTGTTACAACAAGGGAGCTTTGATTTGTCACCTCTTGTGCATCAGTGGTTGTTGCATTAGTACGGGCAACAACATGAGCTTGTCTTCTGTGATTCAATGAAAAAAAACCCCACCAAATTTAAGAATAATTTCTAGTTCCTGTGTGCACTTTATCAAGGACATTTATTAATTCACTTTATGAGTTGATTCAGGAATCTGTCTCAAATTTAAGTCATTCTTGGATTCCAGTAAAGCAGCTAGGCTAGTTTTGATTACAACTGCACGTAGCTTGAACAAATGGCAAGATACATTTCCCCATACTGTGAGTTTAATGACATATGCAGGAAAAAAACTGATTTCATCCCAGAAATTTATGGTACGTGCCATGCTCAAAATAATGTGCCATGCAGAGAATGGAACCTTGCACTATAACACAGGGAGTGATGCAAGATTCTGAATTAACAACTGGACTTCTGAACACCTGTATCAATAACTTTCAGTCTCTGATAATGGGATTTGTATTTTTTTCCAAACTATGTGAATTTGCAATTGTTTGCAGGTCCATCCCCAAGAATTTCACAGGTATAGGAAAACTGCATTTTGTTAGCCCCAACATAAGTTTTGGTAGCAAACTAATTTCTGGTGCTGTCACCTGCACTGGCTTTACAGTGTTTGGTTCTGTGCTAATGACAGCTCATGTTTCACTGAGGAGGAAGATGAAGACAAGGTAGGGATGCCTAGGAGCCATCAGTTGGTTTTTGGGGTCTGTGGGATGATGATAAAATCAGAGATCTCAAGTAGCCTGTGAGCACTGGCGAGTGAGACGCAAGAGAAACGCAGCGCTGAGCGCTCGCCCAGCGTGCTGCCTGTGAGGAGCACTTGTGCAGGTAAAGCTGAAGTGAGAACCCAGCTCGTGCCTCTGTGGGAAGCTCACTCTGAAGGAGAGTGTGGGAATGGCTCTCTGCTAACTCTGCAGGCTCGCAGAGGGCTGCCTAGGTTGATGGAGCCTATAATTCTCCTTCAGGTGATTCCGAAGTCTTATACATAGGCTGTATATTAAATGTTGGGTAAAATATCTAATAAAATATTAGATGACATTAGATTAAAATCTCAAGGTCAATCAGAATCTGTCAGGCCATCAAAATTAATTCTTTGAGTCTTTGTAAATACACATTTTTGAGAAAGATGCACAAAGTTTAGAGGCATGAATTTTGAAAAGGATCTCGAATTTCGAGTGCTTTGTGCAATGCTTATCCAGACCTTTGGGGTTTTGTTGTTGTTTCAGATCTGAAAGCTCCCAGCTTTCCTGCCTAGGCTGACAGCAAGCAAGTATTCTTAGTCCTTCCCTAACACTCTGAAATTGCCTGGGTATTTTGTAGTTGTTTTGTTAAAATAATTTTACAAATGCTTTTTATCCTGCCTTTACTCAGTGCTTGAGTTCTGTATTGTCCTTATTTCTATTTTATTGTCTTTCCCTCTGCATTTTGTCTTAATATTCAGTAATGTGCCAGGACTAGAGAGAATGAGCTTGTGACTGAAGTAGACTTTGAAAAATTATATGACATTTAAAAATTGTATAAAAATATATTGAACAATTTTTTGGGGGATGTGAGCACATTATACCAGTAATCTAATTCCCAGTATCTTCCTAAGCAGCTTTTAAAAATTTATTTTATTTTTCTTTTTTAATTGTTGGGGGGTTTGAATTGCTGCTGGAATACTGAAAATGGATGGAGCTGATGATGAATCATCATGACAACATTCACTATCAACAGGGATTTTCACCAGAGTGTTTTAATCAGTAACGGGGTCCCAGTGGCCCTGGCCCACTTAGACCTGCAGTTAAAAATATATATATATATTCTTGCTATTTACTTCATTTGCACTGATGTTGCAACAGCTTAAATTAAAGCTTCTATTAAGACTAATAAATTAATCTATTTCAAAGCTCTGTGGTTAGATGGCAAGCAAGCATGCAAAGAGCTTGCTTCAGTTTTTCTGCATAGCCTGTGGGCTGCTGTACCTGAGGGGGTAGAGGGATGTAGGGACTCCCTTTAGGCTTTTGTGTTCCAACACCCACGAGTGCTTCCTCCCACCCCACCCAAACACAAAACAGTCAGCAGAAAGAGGGAGGTGCCTCCAGATGACCTTTTAGAGAATGTGTCTTAAGCAATAATTAGTTACTTATTTGCCCTACATAGACACGCAGCTTTCTGCTGAAGGAGCCTCGGGAGCCTGTGTTACACATTCTAATTAAGCAATGTGGGTATTCCTGTAGCTGTGCAATGAAAGGCCATGAAAAATTTGTTTTCTAAGAAAGAGCTGAACTTGACTTTGCACATCACTACCAAAACTCTCATGGATGTAACTTGGACCAGAGGTTACCTTAGAAGAAGGAAACTGAACAAAACCAAAGCAAGGGCAGAATTAGAAACAATATTAAAAGGTTATTTCTCACACCAAAAATCAGCAAAGGTCTGGTAAGTGGGTTTCTACTCTCAAAGCTGTATCCTACATGTGGGGACTTCGCTACTGATTGCATTAGACCCTAGATTATTAGGCAGTCTGCTGTCAGCCCTGCAGGTGTATAACCTCCTGATGCTGAGGAGTTTGGGTCAATTAAAAATTTGTTGCTTGGACTTGTCAATTAATTATGTTTGCTAGAGCAAGTACAGACAGCAGTATAAGCTAAATAAGCACCAGCTGTTGTGAAAGTCCTAACTCAGGAAATGTTTTTCTCATGCAGAATAACTAGTACTATTTGTCATTCAATTTGTGGGGCCCAACCAGAAGGTATACTAATGTCTGACATCTTTTCTTTCAGGATGATTTTCTGTATAGTGTCTCTGTTTTAAGTGGAATCCTTTGCACTGCCTTGGCAGTAATCAAGTTTATGCTGGGAAAGGTCCTTACAAGCAGAGCGCTGATAACCGATGGTGAGTGTCAAGCTGATCCTGCTGCATTTATAGATTCTTCCACAGAGTGTTGTAGACACAGAGGATACAAGTGATCCCCACATGAGGGCAGCTGTGAAAGAGCATTGAAATAAGTAGGTCACTGGGAAATGGGAAAAGGAACCCAAACCCAGGACAGCCTGTGGTACCCCTTGTATAGGTACCTCAGCTGCAATAGGTGTGTCTGTTGGAAGTCCCACAGCCAGCGTGTGGATAATAAGCAATGACAGAGAGTTAGAAGTAGAGCATTTAGTCAGGTGTGTATTAGTCAGAGAGCAGACTACAGAGGGTGGGATATGACACCAATTTACATCGTTTTGGTTAAGTCCCATCTATCATCACTGCCTGTGCGTGGTAACCAGCCTCATCCCTACAGTTACAAAGAAGCAAGTCTGTTGCAGCAAACGCCTCCCTGCCTTGAGCAGGAACCACAACCATCATTCAGACATACCCCCTGTAGGCTCCATTTGCCACCGCAGTGCTCTTCCCCCCACTCTGCAGAGCTGGTGTAAAACGTGTAAAACAAAGGCTTTGCCTGCCTGCTGCCCTATGCTCCTCTGGTCCTGCTAGAGCTTGGCACAAGGTGAGTCTCATCCACTATACCCTTAGAAGACCTTTGACTGTCACTACTCAGGTGTTTGTGGTGCAAAAGGTGTGTTTAAAGGCACGTTTTAAAAGTAGGTCCAGATATGCCTCTTGGTGACAAGGCTCAAGCTTGCAAATATTCAGAAAGCCACGAGGATCTTCTCCGCAAACAAGCGAGGCTACAGAGATGGTGGTGATTTCACAGTGCCCTACAAATCTACCAGTTTTTCTCTACAAACACAGGACTATTTGAAATACTCTGTAAACATACACAGTAGGGTGTTAATGATTCATGGATTCTGGTATGTAAGTTATTTTACCCCGCTAACAATTTCACTTTAAGGAAATTAAATTTTCAGCTTACTCTAGGGAGACATACAGTTGCTTTATCTTAAGTAATTTAAACATACTCAAAATGCTTTTGGTGATGTGTGATAACACATTTTGTGAGTATTTATCTTTTGTATCATCCCACATACAAATACTTCATGGGTATTCATATTTTAAATACAAAATAAGCAAAAAAAGAACCAAAACAGCAGTGCGGGGGCTACGAATAAGCTGCTGCCTCCCTGCATTTGTGATTCTCCCCAACAGACCATGCTGTTCAGTGATCTTATTCTTGTCTGTAGAGTGGCAGAGTCCATAGTAATTTTGAAACAAAAAGATTTCCAACCTGCAGAAAGGATTTGGGAAAGGATCCTGGGAACTACAACAGAGGGTCTGACATCCCTCGCTGTCAGAAGGTAAATGGGCTGTGTCGGCCATTTCAGAACTGTGTGTGGGCAAGCAAAGGAGTAACTTTCCCTTTAAAAAACTGTAGCTTGTTTTTACAACAGTGCAGTTTTTTCAGACAAAATATTAGCTGAAAAATTCTTGAATAACTTGAGCTCTGAATTGGCCGCCTCTATGATACAGAAATCTCTTCCCCCATAATTACATCCTCGTGCTAATTATATTGCTGAGCTGGAGATTGTTCATTCATTGATTAAAAAAAATTAAGGTATAAAGTATACAGTTACCTCGGCCTGTTTTTTATCTCCCTTTTCTGTCCTTCAGAACTACTTTAGAAAATGCAGGAGGCTGATTTTACCATGTGTTGTTAAATGTCTTTTTTTTTCACAAGATATATTTACATATATACTTGATTTGTTAACAATCAGGATGAGACAATTTGATTCAGTGGCTGAGACAGATTTAGCACTCCCTTGCACAGCTTTTTTTAGTGTTTTCTGTTTCCTGCTAATTTACCTCCTGTGATCACTGGCTGTAGACCAACAAACTGGTTTGAGTAACAAGAGGATACATTCTTCTTCCTGAAAAATAGGTTTAATTTCAAAAGAGCAAATTCTCTCTCATAGACATCAACCCCTATTAACTTTTTTTTAAAAGACTAATTTTGTTTTAGAGTAGGGCTTAACAACATCTCCTTAAAGCCTAAATGTATGAATCCCAATACACCAAAATGTTATTTGTACAATTTGTAGCAAAAACTCGTGGCCTTTTGGATAATAAAACCAGTCATTTCCTATCTTGAATTTTGTGACATCTCAGAGAACAAATGCAGATACGACAGTTAGCTGATGTCAGCCAGCCTTCCTGTAGGCTTTAGATAGCTATTCCCTTCCCAGATTTAGCCACCTCTTTTTTCCTGTGCTAGCCTGATGCACAGATCATGGTGTCTGGATTAATACCTGCAGCTGCTACGTGATTTCCTGCCACATCAGCAAAGAAAGTTTTGCCTGAATGGCAGTCACAAAGAGAAAACAATTTCCTTTGTAAGTAGCTTTTAGATCGTTTGGAACCACCAGCCAATAACATCAAGAAAATTTATTATTTCTGTCTTTTGCAAATCTTGCTGGTGGATTGTAACTTAAGCTGGAGTAGAGGAAGTAATGTTGGTTTAAGTATATAGTTAATTTATACTTTGCATCTACACACAATATACTTGATCAACATGTATTAGCAGTATAAGTTACATTGACTGGGAGGGAATAAAAAAGGATCAGGATTGATACCAGTTGTAGGACACACTGCCACAAACTTCAACCCATTTTTTACTTTGCAGGGCTGGAAGCCTGAAACCTTTGTATGCTCTGTCCTGCCCCACACTTGCTGGCTGACACGTGCTTTTCCCTGCCAGAGTCCCCTTTGCATTTAAAGACCTGCTGAAGGGATCTGGTGAATCTTAATCAAAATATTGATGACTTTTACAAGTATTTCAGCTGTATGGATACCTAGGAAAGGTCAGGTTTTAGGTATATCTTTCAAAAAGATGTAACATGAGGTAGTTAAGGACTGGCTGTGAGGGGTCTGCATCAAAGGAGATGTTTAGGAATAAGTGTCATGTATGTGGCTGTTGGCAGTTGTGGGGAATTGAACTAGAGTTACCAGCAATACAGAATATTTCAAGTTTGATTTTTCATCTATTACCTGGCTTAAATAGTATATGTAGCTATCTAATGAATGCATTATCAGTGTTTACTTAAAAATGGAAAATAATAGCTAATCAAACAAAAGCTGAAGGAAAAATGGCATTAACTGTTCCAACAGCTCTAGGAGAATTTTGAAAGGACAATCTTGGAGACAAAGGGAAAGGGTTTAAAAATAAGAATCTAAAAGGATGATTATAGAAAGTGTGAGTAATAGGTAGGAAGCTCCTGTGATATGTCTGAGGTATGAATGGAGGATATTCCTAGGGTTGTCCTGTATGTCTTCCCTAAGGCAGCATATGCAGCTCTAAGCTACAGTGCTAAATACATGTAAACAAATAGGTGGAATGGGGTAAAGTTTCCAGAGGAAGGTCTTTGAAAAGTTCCTGTGCACATCATTTTCCTTATCATGAGTTCCTTGGGTATACTGGACTCCAGTTTGCTCCTTTTCAAAGTGAGCGCCTCTGGGTACATCAGAAGTGGCCTTTGGAGTCCTGCCCAGGGCTGTTGGAACATGCAGCAATGGTGCGTGCATGACAAAGAGATTCTCTGGAGAATAACTGGGCTGCAGCAGTCATACTAGGGCTGCAGCAACCCCAAAATTGCTCAAAGATACTTTGTTCATGATGATGAGCTACAGGAGAGATAAGAGCTTCACTGTCAGAGTCAACATGAAGCAGGTCCAGTATTCTGAAGAAATATTGCGGTTTGGAAAGCAAGCATCAAGTGGTGAAAGCTGTATGAAAGGAACAGCAGCTAGGGCTGGGATTTGGATCTCAGCAGACAAGGGAAAAATGGAGACTGACCAAATCAAGTTCCAGAGTACAGGGAAATGAACGTAGAGTTATTTATATTAGCCAGGAGGAGTGACAGAGTTCCAAGCACTGCTCAGACACAGCTAACCCGTGTGTGGTTTGTGACCGTGTGGCACAGCCGCCGCCCCAGCCCAGCGCCGGGGTGCCCCCTGAACCTCACCCGGGGCCTGTGCCCCAAGTGGCTCAAGCAAATTCCTTCAGCTGGTTCTGCCTTTCATGATTTCTTTTTTTTCCCCCCTTCTAGGTTTCAACTCTCTTGTAGGTGGAATAATGGGATTTTCCATCCTTCTTAGTGCAGAAGTTTTTAAACACAATTCTTCTGTCTGGTATCTGGATGGCAGTATAGGAGTTTTAATTGGACTTACAATATTTGCCTATGGAATCAAGTGAGTATCTCCTGCTAGCAGGTATTTCGGTATGTACAGCAGATGGGCTGTCTGTTTGATGTAATAAGCGATAGTTCTTAAAGGCTTATATAACTCCAGTGAAATCAGGCACTGGAATTTATTAGACTAGCTGCCAACACTGAAGCAGAGTGTGTGGAAAGGGATAAAAGATTGTGTGTCTCACATCAGCTGGAAAGACACGAGGACTTAAGAAGAAATACCTGAATTTGAAAATTACAGGCTTTGTAATAGTTGAAAAATCCTGAGTAAAAATCACTCCATGCTGCTTTTATGGCACATTTCTAAGCACTGGTTTGTTGGTTTTTTTTGTTGTTTTTTTTTTTTTTTTTTTTTCAAAGCACAGGTTAAAGAGTAAGGTGCCCAAGTTTAAAGAATGACTTTGATAGCAATTTCTATCCTAGACCTACCTTACAGCAACATCTGAACTGAAGGTTAGCCAGTCATGTTTCAAATGCTATTTCTATTGAATTTTGAGAATTCAATATTTGATTTCTTGACTTGTGGCACCAGAAATAGAGTAAAATCAAAGGAAGTGCAGCACATCATTGCTGCCACCATTTCCCTTGGCTGGATGGAATTGAAGAAGTTTGTGTTTTATTATTCCATTTTCTGCTATGGGGGGAGATGTAGCACCTTAGTTAGTGGGAATGGTGCCTGGTGTGGAGCAGACCTGGGCCAGGTGCAGTAAGCTGTCAGCTGGAAGCACAGTGGGTTTTTTTTTAACCTGGAAAATTAAACTAACATTTTAATGTGGGATACCATTCTTGGAAAAATTACTATAATTGCTATTTCCATTGTAAAACTAGCTGTTCTGGAAAGCTGTGTAGAGGTAAATCCATGCAGAAGTAGTTATTTAAACATGCCAGATAGCCTCAGAAGTGTTTTATTCAGCCAGTGAAACTCAGGCTGCATCCATGGCCTCAGGCAGCGCCCTCAGCTGTTGTCACCCAGACACCACGAAGGCTACTGAAGGCCAAGTCTAAATTTTGGTTGGGCGGTTACCTAGATTTAACTTGTGAAACTACTGCAGTTAGACACCTTCTGCCAGCAGCAGCCTGGTGTGAAATGGGTTGCTGCAACAGCCCCTTTCCACACCTCCCTCCACGGCGTCTCCAGCTGGCGGTGGCCACTGCTGTGCATTGCAGTGTCACCGTGTCCTAAAGGAGAGCCCCCCTCCACCCCGTTTGTTCTTCACTCCCCTCTGGGCAGAGATGATTGTGGGTGGAATTAATTCTGATCAGGAGAAAGGAAGATGAGGCTGTTACTACGTGCGAGTTTATTTTTATCTGTAAGATAAATAGCTGTTTGTAAGTCAGTGGAGCCCCCCCAGGCTCGAGAGCCACCCCCTGTTCCTGCATCGACCCCCCTGTGCTCTCCTCGGCAGGTTGCTCATCGACATGATCCCCCGCGTCAGGCAGACGCGCCACTACGAGATGTTCGAGTGACGCTGGCGCCCTCCCCGCTGCCAGGACTGCCCCTGCAGCGCCGGGCACGGCCAGCGCTGCCCTGGCACTTCACTGGACGTGCAGTTTGTTTCCCGTGGTCTGTTTTCGCTCAGTTCGTTTTAATGGGAAATCTCTCTGTACAATTTGCATATGTGCACACTGTTTGCGGCTCAGAGAAACAGCCGCGGGTTTTTCCCAAGTATGCTATTGGTTCCTGTGACAATAGAAAACATGCAGTTTGCAGTTTTCACCCAGCTGCCATGGTGTATATTCCAGCGTGAAAGTGTTCTCATGGTGTGATAAGCCTGTGGGTAAAGAAGTGCCAGTTCCAGATCTTGGTGGTTTGTTTCCCCCCCCGGCCTGTACTTTCCCCAACACGTGCTGTATCAGAAGTACAATCCTTGCTAACTCCTCAGCTAACCCAGCATCCTCTGTAGAGCCTGGACACACACCAAGAGCTGTGTCGCTTAAAACACTTCAGTAGCTACTGCCTCCCCCCATTCAGATAGACGCCCAGAAAGAGCAGGTACAAACCCTTCTGTGATCAGAGAGAGACTTCATTTTAATCCTAGATTAACCGAGACTATACCTCTTCAATTTGAATTCTATTTTTTCTTAAAGAGACACTGTTCATAGCTTTGCATGGACCAAACAAGCACACACAGTATTACTGTACAGACCAAAGCCAAAAATTTGTGCAGGGAAGAGGAGCTGCTTGAGGAATGGGACTCTCATCTTCTGTTGTACTACATGCAGATGTACCAGTGTGTGTGACTTTGTGGTTGCTCTGCTGTAGTCTGATGATGGCACAGCAGTGGCTCAATCTGGTGGTGAGATGCAGAACTATTTATTAGATTTAGATTGTCCTGTAAAGTGTTGCCCACCTTCCATCACACATCTTATATATGACTTAATAGCAGGTTAAATTATCAAAGGATCTTGATGTATAATCAATAAATCTGGTATCTATTTTATACAGTATCTGTAAGTAACATTTGAAAACTATTTCCAGAATGTATCATAGAACAAAGTCTTCCTGTATAGCAGCCTATTAAACTGGATTCTCTGGCTATATCCCTCTTCTCTTCATTTTATATATTCCAGGTTGGTCAGAACCAGTATTGTTGTACCTGTTTGTCACAGGTGGATAAAAAAATAAAGAGTTTGTTGCCGAGTTTGAATGGGAGCACGGTAGGTAGCCAAGCAGACAGAAATGGGCATTTCTGGCTACAAGACAATAGGTGACATGAACTAGAGTAGATGTCCAATTAGACTGTTCAGTGATTGACATACACTAGGGACACATTTTTTTTTTTTTTTTTTACTGGTGCCTTGTGGTGTGATGCTGTAACTCTATTTCCCATAATATGTCACTTAGCAAATTCTCAGCCAGGTTCTTAATAATCTTTAGTACAAGCCAACTCCAAATGATGGGTGTAGGATGAGACCATCCCGAGGTTTTACTGGCCTGCCCACGCTCCTGTGAGATGCACACTGTTGGAAAGATGCTGCTCAGTTCTGCTTCCAACAGAAAATTCTAGTGTTTGTCAGGCATCATAGAACAGAGCCTGAACACAGCTTTATCAGACTTCTCATGAGTTTGTTGGTTTTTATTAGTACTGTTTACCCTCTCCTGCCTCTCTCAAGGGCTTTATTACTTCTCCAATCCCATCACTAGTCATTAAAATGACACTTGGGAACTACTGACTGTGCTGCCCCTGAGGGCCAGGCTCTCTGAGCAGCCTGTTTGTAGCCGAGGGTAGTGCCAGCTGCTTCAGAAGGCCCATAATGGGTTGTGGTGAGATACTAACTCCTGCTGTAACTTTTGCAACACAGAAGTCCTAGGCTGGAGAAAGTATGTAGGACATTCCAGCCAACGCCCAGCTCAAGTATCACATAATTCTGTTAAAGTGCTGAGTGTAACTAGGAGCACAGGGCTATGCAGATGTGTGCACACATGAAGGAAGGCTAAACACTGAGTAAATGAAGTTACACACTTCTTCCTGGAGCTCCAGAATGCTCTTGGAAGATGTTTTTAACTATGGACTCCAGCTGTGTAGACTTTGAAAAGAGATGTGGTCAAGCAAATTAATAATTTTTTTTTTCTTATCAAATCAGATAAATTTAAACCAATTGCAGAAGCTTCCCAGTTACCATGGGTGCTTCAAAGCACTTCTGATATTAGCAAGGAAATACAAGAAAAGAACAGAAATACTTAAAGGCACAAGACAAGGAAACGATACTCAGAAATGCAGGCAAATACGTGTTGTTGAAGCCAGCTAGCTCCAGGAGACACTGTATGGTGCATGGCAACAGGAGTGAAAATAACTGCTCATCCAGGTGCCTGAGACACGCTGCTCTAGCCAGCCACCCTCAAAGGTAACAGTCTCTGTATTAGTTTTCTTTATTAAATGCCAGCTGACTTTCTAAACGATGAGATTTCAAGGGTGCTTCCCACTGAGCTCAGTGAAGGTGGACTTCTCAACAGCTGAAGTAGCTGAAAAGCACTTGGACTAATCACCTGAAACCTGGCACTGACCCACATAATGCTTTGCTTGAGTCACAGGCCCCAAAAGCTTGTTAGTGCTGCCAGCTCCTCTCTGTTGTGCGCAGGACGTAAGGAAGGCGTTTGTGTTCATACGAGGAGCAGCACTGGCCAGCACAGAGACTGAAAACTGACGCTTGTTGAAGTATGGCCAAACTCAGAATTGCTAATTAGTCCCTGAAGGTGACTACAAGTCAGAGCAGCTGCTTTGAATTTGGCTGTATTGTTCAGCAGAGAAGGGAGCTATCAAATACTACCAGCTGCAGCCCTGAATCCCAAGCCATGCCCTGCATGCACCATGTAAGCCTGAGGTGTATTCCAATAGCAGAAAATTACAAAGTTCCACTTACAGCCAAAAGTGAGAATTTTTTGAACCCAGATTGCCATCAAGAAATTGCTAGCCTAACACCCCTTGCTTGTGCAGTCCCATTTCACTTCTAGCAATAACAGGTGAGCCAGAAATAAGCATCGCCCAACCATGGTGGGAAAATAGACCATCAAAAGAACCTCTGGATGAAAATGTTCTAGAAATGGCTCCGAAGCAAAGACCCCAGAGAAGCAGCTCTTCAGACCTGGGCAAATGCAGCTGTAGGTACACCTGCATCTGGGCACACACCAGAGTTCCTCACCACTGGTCATGCCATTGGCACTGCTGCTGTCCCAGCTGCCTGGGAGAGCGTGGAGACGGTGCTGGCATCCACATCTGTGGGCCAGCTCATGGAGATGGTAGGACATGAGACAAGTATTCAGCCTCAATAATACATAAACCAGGAATGCTTGTTCCCAGCCTGGTAACGCTTTTTTCCTAGTCAGCCAAATGTACTCAAGATCTGTCTTCATTTACTTTTGCAGTCTCTGAGGCTGGGGTATTGACTAGAAGTCCACGATAGCAGCAAGCTGCCTCTGCAGCAACAGAGAGGAGGAGACACTGAAGCTGCATGGCTGGAGATGACCCCTGGGGTGCATGGACTGGTGTAGCTGCTTTATCCAGAGTCTGCATGTAGGAAGGTGTTTTGCTGTGCTCACAGCACCTGTAACTTCTCACCACTATTCCTAAGCATCTGCTGCTAGTCTGTGTTAGCTGCTCCACCACCACGTGGTGCTGTGACAAAGCAGATGTGCTTGCTGAGGAGCAGCGACCAGGCAGGAGCAGCACACACACACATTCCTGCGGCCTGGCATGTGGGTCCAGGTGACGCAACTGGGGAGCGTAATGCAGTCAAATAGCAGACAACCCAGGGGTGTTTCTCTCCTGGCCCTCTGCGGGTGGGAGCTGATGTTCTCCTTTTGGCCACGAGGTCAGCACTGGTGGCAGCACTGAACAGGTCTTGAGTTACCTGCTCGGTGCAACCAGTGCCCCACAGCAGGCAGCACCCGCTCCTCTGGCACCCTCTGGCCCGTGCACTGGGACCAGGCAAGAGCAGCCCAGGAGAAGCCCAGCATGAAGGTACAGCAGGGACGGACGGGGCACCAACACAAGCACTCAGTTGCAGGGAGGGCACTTTATCCAATGCCTGCACAGAAGGGCTACTTCTGTGCTCCTTCCCTAGTTTGACAAGTGATGAGGAAACAGCCTGGTTTGGCATCTAACACTGCTGCCACCAGCTCCAATATTCTTCTGAACTTGCCTCTTAATGACACAGCCCTTACAGGGTTGTCAGCCCTCTCCTCAGCACAGAGCAAGGGGCACAGTAAAGAGAACTCCTCCAAAAAAAAAAAAAAAACAAAGACCAACCGCCTGTTACTGGGGCAGAGCCAGCAAGCAGAAGCCAAGCCTGCAGCATGGCCTTGGGCAAATCACAGATTCCACCCTCCTAGGGAGGCTGGGAGGAGATGAAAGCCCCTCAGAGGGGTCTCTAGCCATGCAGCAGCATGGCATTCAAAGATCTGCTGTGCCCGTGCCTTACAGCACAAGCACCAGTTGTTACTTGCCCAACCACCAAAGGCTCCCACCTCAGTACCTTTACTTTAGAGCAGTGTGACCGCTTCAGCACTTTGGTCCAGTGCTTTTTCCCTTTGTTTCCCTCCTTAAATGTGCTTGAGGCAGATGCCTTCAGCCAGTGCTCCTCCAAGGTCCTGCAGCATAGCTCCTGGGAGGAAAGCCCTCTGAGCCAAGGGTCCACAGGACAAAGCAGCACATACAGTGAGCCTTAACATCTGGAGCCTGAGCAGGGCAAACAATATTCAATTCTTTGGCAACAAAAGATTTACTACCAGAATTTTGGTCAAAGGCAATCTCCATAATCAGTAAAACAATAAAATGTGCATGTCCTGACAAGTATAAGCAGAGGTACGGGGCATCGCAAGGCAATAAACTGGGATGGTCCATCTCCTGCATACTGAAGAGGAAGCATCAGTGTGAGGTGAGGTTTTTGGGAGCAGCAAAATGTTTCCACCTGTGGCCTCCCTATCAGATGGAGTTTGACTAAACCCAGTCTATGTGTGTGAGAGTTGAAGTACTTAAGCTCTCCTAATGTTCTTTCCAATACAGCTGCATAGTGCATGTTGTTTTTTTATTCCAAGTTCCAATTTTCATAAATTTTTTTTTCATTCTGTGACTGCTGCACAGCCCACATCTGCCTCTAGCTGCTCACCACTTTACAGATGTTGCCTTATAACGTCAAAGATGAGCAATAACTAGGGGAAAGAAACAGGAAGGAAAACATTTCCCAAAATAACCAGAACAGGGGACTGAATGAGCAGTGTCCTCCACTAATTCATGCTGCTGTTGGGAAACATTTGGGAACTGTGGCACGTTGAATAGCAACACAGAACCAACAAACGCTTCACATGGTTTAATCGGAGGCGAAGCATGCCAAGGGAAAGCCCGTACAAAGGGGCAGCTGGGGAGTGCAGTCATGTACTTCATCTCACTGAAATGGTGACAAAAGGCTGTAGCAGAAGCACCCTCAACAATATGCAGCAGAAACCTGTTGTGTAGCCACCGTGCCCCGAACTCCCTCGTTCTGGCAATGAGCACACACAACTGCCTCTCCCAGCCCAAATCACAAACCCTCCTACCCTGCGGCCATTTCAGCTCCCCACTGCAGTCTGACATTTCTGTTTATGCTCGTACTTAGCAGTGTTGCTACAGTGGAAAGGATTCCAAGCTGATAGCTACTGACCTGCACTACTCAGACTTTACATTACTCAGTTATGTGTAGGACAGGTGAAAAAACCAAACCAATGTACAACACACTTGGAAAAAGGTACTGTAAGAAAGTTGCTTCTCTCCAGTCTGGTTTAAACAAGTACATAGCCACTCTGCCACAAACCAACACCACCAGAACAGATAAAAAGAGCTGGTCTTGGTTTTATTTTGTTGTTTGTTTGGTTTTTTTACTATTCATTTTACTACTGCCAACTGTTCCCAAATCAATTGTTCTATTAGTCTTGGACACCTCCACTGAAACCTTTCAACAGTCTTAGCAGGAGCCAACAGCAGGGAGCCCTTCCCTCGGTCTTGGCTGGACTAACGAACACTGAAGTGGGCAGAAAGAGCCTTTCAGCAGAACGGGTGCAACAGAAATAAACTGTTCCATGTAAGGAGTTGCACTGTCTGGACATTTATACGTGGTGTCTTTTGATACATCTGTTTACAGCCTCCAAGGTGATTTCATGTGGCACCCATCAAACACACTGAACGCAGGCCCCACTCCCCTAAAACACAGGCTCCCATCTCTCAGAGGATTTGGGCAGAGTTCTGGGGCAGCTCAGGCGGCGGCTCCTGCAGCACCCGCTGCTGTCAGCTCCCAGACCTCAACCTGGCGTGGCAGCGACGCCGCCGGGCGCAGCGCTGGCACGGAGGCCAAACTTCCACACTGATCTCTCCTTCCCTACCCAAGCTCTTTGCATTTCAACTCCGATCTTGAAAGGCAATACTCTCTGAACCTGCTGGTAGCTTTTGAACTCCACAGTGTACTGCACCAGCAAGTCCTGTGTATCTGTGTGCCACTGTGCCATTCCAGTCCTCCTGGTGTGCTGGAAATTTCCAGGAAACCAAGAATTCCTACTAACAGCTGGGGCAAACTGCGTCTTAATTTTTCTATTGTCCAACTTAGCTTTAAACCAAACAAAGCAAAAAGATAATTACTTGCCTGTTGTTCTTTTGGTCGAGATGTGGGTAGATGGGACTTACCTCGGGAGGCAGGCCAGCAGCAGGAGCGCTCAGCTGTGGAAGTGCAAGGATAAGCCACACAAATTCAAGTTTGGATAAACGGCAACTCACGGACTTCCCATTTAAGCACAAAGCAATCATAAATCCAAATCACACAAGAAAAAAGTTTATTGAAAAATAAAGTTCTCCCTAGTTTTTCTCTACAACAGTGAAAACAAGTCATTTTTCTATGCCATTAAAGTACAGACATTTACTTTTCTAAAAAAAGAAAAAATAAAAAAAGAAAGAAATCCCATCCTATTGAACCCCAGTAATTTGACAGAATCTGAACCACTGTATTCTGTTCTTTCTGAATAAACTGCTTGAACATAATATAGTGGAACACAACCCTTTACATAAAACAAAGGATCAACCTCTAACAAAAGAATTCAAACCAAACACACATAGTATCAGCCTGACCCTGGAGTTTCATGTACATATAAAAGCTCCCATTGACTCCGAATGATTATCCACAAAAAGTAGTAATCTTTTATTTTTACAGATTTCAGTAGGGTAACACTTTGACCCTCTTCACTAGTGGAGAGAGGGACTCCTCCAGGAAGCGACCAGACCAGAAACCAAAGAGCTGCCCCAAATTGTCTTCTGGAGGTTTCCCTGCAGTGGCCAGCCTGCCAAGCCAAGGGGGGCAACCTCGACAGCTCAAATTCGCTGTAGAAATATTCCCACATATTTTTCTTTGAGCTCTCCTAGAATCTTCAGGGTAACTTTTCTCATAAAATTGACTCTTTATGTCCTTTGGTAAAAATTGCTGTTTCCTCCTCCTCTGCTGTACTCCTTTGTGAAAACCAAATAAACTCATGACTTCTTAAAAATGGTTTTCGCTGTCACTGTACTGCAACGGACCTGTTAATGAACTCAGCAAATTAGTCCTGGGCATAACCCTATTAAAATTAACTGCCTTCAGACAGCAGTTTCACCCGACGTATGGTGTACGACTGGGCACCTCCAACTGCCTGTTCTGCGAGCCAGGGAGTGTCGTGGGCGCTCTGCCAGGGCCCGGATGGCCCCAGTGAACGTTGCGGCGGTATTCACCCGCTCTCCTGGAAGCCGAGGGGCTGTTGCTGGCTCCTGCGGGACCGAGCTGCTGCTGTGTGAGCAGCCACAAGTGGAGCAGCTCTGACCAGGACTAGGGCTTGCAGGACTGACTGCACAGGGCAGCACAGACCTCTCTCCCCGTGCTGGAGTGAAACCTGAGGACAGCAGGCTCCACAGTGCTTCAGTTCTGCGAGTCCCTACCCAAGGTGACCAATTCTGTTCTCGTGCACAGCCCACCTCAGGTAAATGGCACCTGCACCGATCTTCACAGCAGAGAGAAGTGTGTTATTTGCTTGGCTAAAACTGAATTTTGTGAAAAGCAGTTTCTGTGTCTGGAAGACGGAGCTATTACTCATTTTATCAAAACATTGGGAGTCTGGTTTTATTTACCCATTGAATAAACAGGTGGCTTAGTGCTGTGAGGGAGGTCTGTTGCATTAAAATGTGTCACTGTATGGTCATAATTCTACGACTATATAAAGAATTACACCTATAAAAGCAAGATGCTTTGGCAATGTGTGCACTTTGCTATTTTCCCCTGCAAGCAAGAACTCGAACAATGCCTCACCCCTGAGGCATCCTGGCGTTCAGCCTCTGCTATTTGCAACACATCCCTACAGTAAACTTCTTACTTTTGATACAGAGTTTGCTGTTTACACATTCCACTTAAATATTATATTCAGAAATGACAAACTCATTTTTAAAAAAACCTATAGAGCTTCTTAAAAATATGAAGATGATATTTAAGTCGCTGCCCATAAAACAGTGTGTTTTGATGTTACATTTACAGCAATATTACTAAAGCATATCTCCATGAGACTGTGTCTGCCCCTGGCCTTTTCAGCCTGAATGAAAGCATACATCTGTCAGTGCATTATTCTCCTCAAATTTACAGTGGCCCCTAAAACAACAGGACCAAAGGAGAACTATGAAGGGAAGGAGATCGCAAGTCAAAATTTAAAGGCATAGCAGCTGTAGGGCAAACATCACAGAGAAACAGCTATGCCAAAATGTTAGCACCCCTGGAAAACAAGACTGAAAACTGGTAATTGCTAGCCTCTTAAAAGACCTCAACAAAACAAGTACCGCACCCCTCCAATTCCAAACTGGAGACTGAACAGCTACTTAACCAAGTTTTCAGCTGATATTTAGTAATAAGAAATACCAGCTTCGTCAGAAGCGGTATGTGCTGTGACAGCAGGCAGAGCTGGCTGCTGATATGTGCACGGCACAACCTGCAAGTATTTGCACTTAGCCTTCTAAGAGACACTGCTTTATACTTACTAGAAAGGGAGAGCTGCTTTTTTAATCTGAAGAAGAATTAATGGAGGAGTTCTGCTATCACCAAAGCCAGTGGGAGTCACAAAGTTAATTAGACCAGGATGAAATTGTATCCAGCCTGATTTACCCCATTTAATTTTACCAGCAGAATCTGGTCCTGAAATGCCCTATGAGCAAAACAGATACCTGAGAAAGCAATCTGGATTTTGTTTACGTGAAAAGCACTGCAAACTCATAAATCACCTTTGTCATTTAGACGGGCTGCTCATTTTCGCACGCGCAGGGCGCGTCTTCCACGCCAATGATAAACCAAGGACAGTGACTGGGATTTTGAAGGACAGTCGTACAACATCACTAAGTGAGAGGACATCAGCTAATGACCCAATCTGCCCCTGACACAACAGAAACTTTGAGAAGTCTGAACGCTGGTCAATAAGCAAGTTGCAAAAGCCAGAACCAGCAGCTGGGAGCAGAGCAGGGAACATGCAGAGTCCTGGCTCTGTCCACAACCTCGCTCTGCGACCTCCAGCTGAAACCTGATCAGCAGCTATTTTGCAAAATACTGTTCCTGCAGAAAAGCAGTAGCATTCAAAGGAAAAACATCTGCAATAAGCTGACTATCCACAGTTCCCTCCCCACTGAGAATCATAAATTCAGGTTATGATAAAAGGACTGTAATCTCCTGGTAGCACCAGGAATCACCCCATGCACATCCCTGTACAGATGTCTTTATCTGAGAAACCAACACCTCACAAACCTTAATGTGGATCCTCAGTTTTCCTGCTGATCAAATCAGATATAGCTGTTTCTAGAGATTTTCTGTTAGCACTGTCTGCTTGGGGAATATAACAGCTTTAGTTTGCTCTCTGGTCATTAAACAGACATCCCATCCCAGCAGGAGCTCTCATGTCAAATTACAGATATTCTGCTTGCAGAAGCAATGTTTTGCAAGACTTATTAAAGTTATAGCTTTATCTTATTAACCTTTATCTTAGAGCTTTAGAACAGATTTCTCCACTACTTAAAACCATTCAAAATCCGTATCGCTAAGTTGTAGAGTCATCAAGCACTATTTTTACCTGTAATTAGTGTTCCATTATACTTGTTCAGACAGTGTCCGTATTTAAAACACTCATCCAAACCCCAAAGAAAGTAAAAGGCACATAAAACATTAAATAGTTGTAGGAGAAACAATCTGATATAAACAAGTAGACACACAGCTGCAACTATAAATTACAAAAACATAGAAACTAAGCAAAAAATGCAAAAAGCAACTATTTATACATGTGCAAATCAACTTGCATATATGAAATAAATGAGGTTTTTATTGGCATTTTTAAACAGTGTGTATTTACCAACTTCACCTTTCGAAGGCAAGCCTTTTATGTTAATCTCAATAAATATGTAAATGCTTCTCTCAAGTTTTCTAATCTCGTAGGAACAAGATTTTTAAAAAAAAGAAACTAGGTCACATACAAAAATACAAAATCATAAAACAAAGAATGTCTTGATATGAGAGATATGTTTAAAAGCTTGTAAAGCATTTTTATATTTGACTTTTGACATTTTTTCCCATCAATTGCTGATCAATATATTCAAATGCAAGTCATGCAAAAACCTGATTTCTGAGTAAAGGAAGCTGCAAGCTTTACTGTCAGATTGAGGAACAGCAGCACAGTCCCATCTCTAACATCCTTTTTAAGTGCAATAATTGGACTACACCTTTGTTCTTCAATTAGGAAAGAAAAGAGCTATGGAACTCAGACAGAAGGCTGCCCTCTATCCCAAAATGTGGACATCTGTGACATGTTTTAGGATACTATTTGAACTTTTAAGCGGCCCCACACGGCTTTGCCCGCGTGCCGCCCTGCGGAGGGACCCCCGTGCTGAGCAGCACCCACCCTGCTCGGGGGTGCGCCAGGGAGCAACGCTCACAACGCCGATGCACTCGCAGTCTCCTCTGACATAAGTTTAGACTGAAGCTGTGTTTCATGAAAGTTATATTTCTTATGCAAAGAGAGTTTAAAATTAATAATGGAGGCCTATCAAATTATAGGTCTTGATTCTTTTTTTTTGTTAAGATTAATGAGTCTTCTCCACAGATTTCAGTGGAAATAGGATCAGACTCGGTGACTCTGGGGCCAGTTTAGACGTTCTGTCCCTGGCTACAGCGCGGGCGGCACTGCTGTCTGCTGTTTCACTTCTGCCAGTACGCAGCTGTTCAGTTCAGTAGACTAGAAAGAAACAGTGCTACAGCATAAAAAAACCAGAGCTTATAACAGACTCTCCCTGCTGTGGTAAAGGCAAACTTAGCACTGAGCAAAGCATTAGACCAGAAAAATCTTATAACAACAAATACCAAACCCCTCCCATCTTTAAAGGTTCAGAGGCAAAATAAACTGCAGTGTGCCATGTAGACCATACAGTGGGTGGGAAACAAGCAAAGAAGTATTTACAGCAAAGAGTCACACTACAGCAAAAACTAAGTGTTTTGCATTCTTTAAGTGCACACATACAAATCTTAGTTTCTGCCGTAATTCTGTGATATTCCAAACTACATTCCTGCCTGAAGACCCTCAGGCTGAGTGGGTAAAGGCAAACTCCACTCTTGCCTTTACTTTCAGCACCAGGTATGTGTATATATTTTCATATGCAGGGTCTTCCAGTCGCACAAATATGCACAGGTATGCAGGGAATATTTTCTATAAACACAAAAGGAGCTGCTGCCCCTGCTCTGAGCCATCTCCAATCATCCTCCCCCAGCTTTTCCAGGCTGTTCAAACTACTGCAGCAAAACTACATTTGTGCTGATTGAAACAAATGCTGAGCTATGGTAACAGGAAGATTTTTCATACTTGTGTTTGTTTTCTTTACATACAAAAAGTTTGCCTCTCATGATAGAACCCAGCTGTTATGTTTCTGGAAAACTACTCTAAAATACAGCAGATTTTATCACTATCACAACCCAGTTACTGGGGACCCTGCTGTCATAGCTCCCACGTGTCCTTTTTTGGATACTCAGCAGTCTCGGAGGATTAAGTTCCTGTGTAGTCCACAGCAACGTTATGGAGTGTTACAGGATAACACTGTCAGGTGCGCTGAGCAGGAAACAAAAATCTTGAAAAAGCTAATTCATTGCTTTTAAATCGAAACTCTGAATGTATATGGTTCTGTTCTTGTCTTGGGAATTTATCCAGGATGAAATAGCATTTCCCTTCCCTTGCTTGGTCTTTGGTAGGTTGAGAGATACATCAATATGCACACACAGACAATGGATGCCAGGAAAAAAAACCAAAACAAATCCAACCAGATATACCCAAGAAAGAAAAATTAAAAATATCTACACTTTTCATTATTACCTGGTAATGTTTGTTAATCTTCATGAAGAAACCCTCCACATCGATTTGAGTTTTCTTCCCCAGTATGGTCAGAGCATGTCCAAATTTTAAACCTATAGACTATGACCGTATTTCAGCATACACTGCAGATTTCTTTCTCACTAACTTTAGCATTTCATTGTCTGACTACAAATGGTGCTGTCAAGCATGCCACCCTCTGCTGAAAATAACAACAAATACCTCTATAAAAAGAAGGCAGTTCAGAAGATTTAACTTGCTACTCTATAAAAAAATGGAGTTTAATTTGAACTCCAAACTCTTGAATAATTTGTATTCTAAATTTGTAACTGGTGTGCCTGTTAAACAAACAAACCAACCCAAAAAAAACAAAACCACCTTTCCCTCCAGTAAGAAAAACAATCAAAGAACTCACAAGATTGATCAAGGCTTTTCTTAGCAGTTGTCTTCTCTTACTTGTTGTTCAGAAAAAGTTTCTCTTTAAAAACCTAGCTAGCTATGAAGACATTTTACACTTCTATCATACGATAATTATAGTTAGCTTAGTTTAACCTTTCTATGTCATTCAGCAACACTTTAACTACTTGAAGCCATAGCAGACTGAGGCTCTAATATTGCTCCAATGACGCTGAATACTTTTTGCTTCACACAGTATTTCTAGTAGACAGACTACAACAGAAGCGTGGGCAAATACCAAGGGTTTTGAAATGGGACCAGTAAACTGTGACGAGTCCGTTCCAAAACTGATAGTATGTTTTTGGAGCTTTTCCACACTGAAGAATGCCACAACCCTAGTCAGTTGTCAAGCCACCAAGATGATGTGTCACACACTGGCAACTGCCCATTTGCTCATTTGTGATACTCTGTTCAGACTGCTCTGATGCAGCAGCTGTGATGCAGACAATACCTTGTTGAATACAAAGTTTTTTTAAAAAAAAATGTAAAAAAAAAAAGAAAAAAGAACTGGGCCCAGATAACCCAATAACAGGGTACAGAGCTAGCTTGTGATTCTGAGTTCTTGTGAAGTAAACCACTTCACAGCCATCCAAGCCAAAGCAGTACCCAAAACAGTGCACCTAGAATCAAATGTTTGTCCTCCCTCCCCTAATCCCCCCTCCCTCAAGCACACTCTCTTCAATTTTCCACTGGAATGATGCTGAGATCCTTTAGCTAGCCACGATGAGGGATGATCTAACTTGTTAAAAAAATAGAAAACACTTCACCCAAACAACAAAAAAAGAAGTTTGATGAGTCTGGGAATTTTCTACAAACTATTCTGTGCAGTCATCTTCAAATCACTGTAGAACATGAAACTCGATTTCTCTTCGCAAACAGATGAAGGAATCTGAAGAGTTACACTGCAAATGTTCTTATAGGAAAAAAAGATCAGTTAGCTGTTTGTTATGAACCTCTCCTCTCTTGGTAGATAATCCTGCCCAGCGATGATAGCTCTGCCTGCAGTGAAAAACCTGGACAAAAGTGCAGGAAGTAATAAGTAGCTCCTCTCAAAACTACTTACATTTTGTCCTCAACTCCAAAGAAGCTCTGCTGCTGCTATAGGCAGTCTTTACAAAGCGCAACCTGCCCCTTTATATAGTCTCTGCAGGGGCAGATTCTTCTGTGGGTTGGATGGGATCCGGCACAGCTGAACAGTAAGAGGTCACCTTGGAAAACACAGTGCTTCCTTCTTCCATCAAAAGAGGGGACCAGGATATCATTTGCAGACTCCATGGTGAGACATTCGATATTATGCCTAAAAAGCAGAGCACATGATCTAAGTGACTGGAGTTTACAGGAGTTTGGTACAGTTTTCATCCTTCCCCACTAAAGATAAAGTAAAAAACTCTATTACAGCCTAAATCAAGTCCATTTAGAATTGGAGATTTCCAGAACACAACTCTCATTTCTTTTGGCCTGCACAGATTCTCTGCAGAGGGCAGCACAGCCTTTCCAGCTTTACTCCTTTCCCTAAAGATTAATAAAGTTAAAAAGGAAAAAAAATGCTTCTGACTGTTCCCTAAAGCATAATATTTAAATATGCCATGAATTTCGAGGAAAAGAAACCCAAGGAATTTGAAATCAGAAGATATTCTCAGTGATTTCAGCAGGGTTTTTTCAGCAGGGCTCTGCCCCAGAGCAGCCAGCCGGGGCGGGGCACCCGAGGCAGCGGGGGCCGGGCCCAGCGGGAGGCGCGGCTCCCAGG
>NW_008596407.1:2684-4786 GCF_000691845.1 Merops nubicus | reverse complement strand
CTCCGCGGGTCGGCGAGCTCCCCCCCTGCCCCGGAGCCCTGCGGGACCCAACCTTGGTGCCTACTCTCTTCCACATCTTTTCTTCTCCACTTATGTAATTGATTTGTTTGGGTTTCTTTTTTTCTCCTCCTCTCTCTCCTTTTTACCAGCGCTGCCGTTGGCTGCGGGAATGTTTGGGATACTTTGGTTCTCCAGGTGGATTCCTGGGCTGGAGGCTCAGCTCTGCTCGTGGGAGGGTTGTTTGCTGTTGCTTTTCCAGCTTTGTTCGTTTCTCGACTTTTACTTTCACTGCTGCTACTCTCTGGAAAGGCTGAAGAACTGGAGATTGGTGTTCAGAGCTCGCTAATTCCGAGCCTCATGTGCTCACGGAGAGACAGGTAGCAGCATGGGGCTGTTTTCTGAGTGAGGCCATGCAAACTTTTAAAATAAATAAGTAAATAGTCTCAGCGCCCTCACTTTGGCTTTTTTGTGAATGCTTTTGAAAAGCAGCACAAAGTTGGATGCGATGCACATGGTTAAATGAAATAGTTTTGAAGAAGGTGCAATGCAGGAGGTTTCAGGAGGGGATTTGTTTGCAGCAAGAGGTTAGTCTGAGTCAAGTGGCTGAAACTTTGTTGTAACGTAGATAAGGTAGGTGAACTGGTGTGGGCACCCCAGGATGCGGGAGGTGGTGGCTGATTTTGGGGACAGTGCCTGGCACCGACCCCCCCAAGCAGCCCTAGTGCCGAGGGGCTCATCAGCTGAACAGTGGGCCCAAGGGGGGTGATGATGGGGGGAGAACCCCCCAGCCTGGTGGGGGAATCTTGACATTCCCTTGTTCTGGAAGCTAAGCCAGCACCAGAGCATCACCTCTCCAGCTGCCCTAAACACTGCAGCACTCTGGGGAGGGCTGGACCATGGGGAGACCACAGGGGGTCTGTGCTCATCGGCAGCTGCAGCTTCCTGCTTTTCTGTGGGTGGGCTGAGTGACACTGTGCCATGGGACCCCCCCCTTTTGGTTTTGCCCCACGCCGACCCAGGCAGGACCTCTTCCCGCTGTTGTCTTCTCTCCCCTGTGGTTTCCATCTTCAAAACAGTGACCTCGATTGCTGGGAGGAAGCGACACCCACTATTATATAAACGTCTGAGGGCGAGCGCTCTGGGAAGGGAGACGGCACCCCCGAGCCACGGCCAGGGAGCTGGAGCCAGTTCTGCTCTGACCCCGAGGGGCACGGGGGGAGTTGCGGTCTGGCAGTGGCCTTGCAGCTGGCACGGCGTGTGCTCCGTGCCCTCCTGCGCGCACGCTCCTCCCCGGGCCTGGGAACAGCCTGCCACATGCGCGGCCCTCAACCGGGAGGGGTTTTCTCACCACCCGCTTTGGGCAGCCCCAGGGCAGCAGGAGAGCACACTGGGAGGTGTTAACTGCTGTTGTGGGACCCCACAGTCTCTACGGGGTACCCTGTCTGGCCAGGGCATAGGCTTGCTCTTGCTCTACTGAGCGTAGTTTTGCTGCTGAATTACACCCAGCTCTTTACTTGGGCCAGAGAGAGCACGTGTATGGGTTAAAGGGTGTCTTGGGTCTCGGGGCACCAAGCTTCACAGGTCATTTGGAGGGCAAGGGTTTACCCCTGCTTGGGAGGTCAGAGATGCTGGGCAGGCTGATCCACGCCCTTGGGCTGCATAGGACTTTGGCTAAACCTCCCCAGCTCCATCCCTGGGGTGCTGCCACCAGGAAAGAAGAGGGGGAGACGCTGTGGTGCCCTGAGTCCTGTGTACTGCGTGTAGGGAGGGGACGATGTGTGCAACCCCAGCTGGGGGGATATGGAAGGAGCTGTGCTCCTGTCCTGTTCTTTGGCCACCTCCCAACAGCACCCTCGGGAGGTTTCCTCCACAGGTTCTTCCCTCTCTGTTTAACACGAGGATGAGCCAAGTCCCGCCAGGACTAAATATAGTCTAAATATAGTCAAAGCATTCGTTCTTCGGCTCAGATACAAAAGCTGTCGCGACGGAGCCGGGAGGTAACCGGCCTCTGAGGGCTGACTCTGCTCTTCCCCTCCGCAGGTCCTGGGCTGCCGCGCCGGGGCTCCCGAGCGTGGCTGCGGCACCGTCGCCAAGAGGCATGC
>NW_008596407.1:0-2653 GCF_000691845.1 Merops nubicus | reverse complement strand
GAATGCCGAAACGAAGGGGCTAATGAGCACCAGAGAGGGAGGATCTATAACTTCCAGATGGCGACGACCCCGTAATCCCTTTAGGAAGAATTAGGGACTTATCGGCGCAGGAGAGCCTGGCGAGGGGAGCAAAGCACGACACCTCCAGCTCCAGGAGTGCTGCGAGAGGCCAGGGGCGTCCCGATGCCCACTGCCCTGCCCCAGGCTGCCTGGTTTTGTCTTGTGGAGCCTCCGTGCTGCCGGGAGCCCATCCCCGAGCACTGAACTCTTTCTTGTGTTTTAGTTCATCGCATGTTCTCCAACCCAACCCTACCCGGGTCCTGCTTTTCCTGACGTGGAAAGGGACTTCTGTCCTTAACAAAAAGACGTCTTCCTTTTGGTTTTTATGTCCCGTGGGATTGTAAAGCTTCTTTCTTGCTGGATTTCATCTCCTATCAGAGTGCATTTTGAGGAATTGTGGGTTTATTCCCATGGCTTTATAAACCATTGGGATCTGAGGGTTTCTGCCTTCCACACCACCACTGCTTCCACCTGTCTGCAATGGGGCGAGAGCAGGAGCTGATCCAGGCCGTGAAGAACGGGGACGTACCTAGCGTGCAGAAACTGGTGGCCAAGATCAAGGCATCCAAAAGCAGTGAGTACCTGGGTGTGCAGAGCTGTGGGTTCCCTCCCCCCAGCCAGGCACCCCTGCCTGTCCCAGGCTGCGAGTCTCAGCAGTGGGCTCGGTGTTGCCCGAGCAGGGGTGCAAGTGCTGGCTCTGGAGCCTGGTGCAGGATTTACGCCACGGCCGGAGGCGGGAGCGCGAGCGCAGCCCGTGCAGATGAGTGACCGGGCTGTAAGTGATCCTCCCAGCAGGGCTGGGGTTCCCCTCGGGCTCGGGGCCAGGGGCCCTGGAGCGTAGGCTACTGAGTAGGGAAGGGCGAAGGGAAACGGCAGCAGCAGAGTGAGGCAAAGCGACTCGGGGGGGACACGCTGCTACAAAGGGACTTGAGCGACTGCTGCTCACTCCCAGCCATATTTATCTTGTGAAAAATTATCATCCCAGCCAGTCAACTGGAACCAATCGTCAGGCCTTGAATTTCAGTCTGGTAATGTTTAACCCTTCACCAGGGCTGTTTTCTTGTATGTGCTCTTGGAAAGGTCAGTGGCAACCATGGCTTGGAGCGAACATTGGGCCTGTGGGGGTCCCCAAGGGTACCGGGATCCTGCAGGCATTGCGTGGTGTCTGGAGGACATGAGGAGTGTGAAAAAGTGGAGGAGAAGATCATGGCCGGTGCCACAGTGCTCTTGCAGAGACCGGAGCAACTGTTAGCTTCTTGTGACCTATCTATAGAAGGAAACTGGGAAAAGTAAATAAAAGGGCTCTTGGTGCAGTGCGTGGCGCCTGCCCGGGCTGTGGGAGCTGCTCTGGGCTGGGGTTGCAGGACCCCCTGCCAGGGCTGCACATCGTGGGGGGCCTTGTGGGTGTGTGCAGGAAAGCTGGAGGGGGAAATACTCCTGGGGAGGGAGAGGGGAAATCCAGACTGGAGAAAAGGCTTTAGGACTTCTTAGGAGCAGCTCAGAGCCGAGAGGCTGGTGCTGAGAAACCTGAGTTAGGCTGAGAATTATAAACGTGAGAAGGGGATCAAATCCCACAGGTCAGCTACTGGAAAGCTTTGAATGGCGCCAAAACTTTGCAAATCCTGACTGCCAAGCCTGCAGGAGGGCTGGGGCCCACCTCCTTTCCAGCACAGGGGTTTCCTGGTGCTTCCTCCCTGGATTAAGGGACTGGGTACCATTGCATCTACTTGCTGCTCAGGGACTGCACCCATCCAGGGTCCCTGAGGTGGAGTAAGAGAAGTTTTGCCTGCACAGATGGGTTGAAGGACACCCCCAAGGCAATAAATAATGTCAGGATACGAGCATCCGACTGGCTTGCGCAGCTCTGTTCCCCCGAGCTGGTGTCCCCTGGCCAGGCAGCATGGGCAGGCTGGGGTGCTCGTGGCTCTCCTCCTCCTGTGCACCCGGAGGGGTGAAGTTACACTTGTTTCCTTCTCTCCCCTGCAGTAACTCTCTCCCAGTTAAACCTCATCTGTGTTTTCTCTCTAGCGTCTTCTCCTCCCTCCAGCCGTGGGGCACCCACATGAATGTGTGTGTTTAACTCCCCCACTGTGGCGGAGTCAGCAGCTCCCTCTGCTTATTTTTGCTTTACTCCTTTATAACGGGGGGGAGGAGAGGCAAAAAGTCCAGTCTCCTCCGAGGCCACGGTTGCAAGCCCTCAGTGGGGCTCCCATGCTGCACCTGCTGTCGGGGCTTGCTTGGTCCCAGGGGCTCATCCCTGGCACAGAGGACATCACTGCCCCCCACCTCTCAGAGTTCCCTCTCCCCGCTCTCGTCGATGCCATGTGAGCCGAGCATTTGCTGCATTTGCTGCTCATTAAAGCGCCTTTTCCATATGACAGGCTGAGATGCTGATTATTTTCATTTATTTATTTATTTTATTTTAAATCCCTCTAAGAGTCCTTCTGCTGTCTCAGTGGATTGGGAGCTCGGTCGCTGTGATCAGCCCTCTGGGGCTTCCTGTGCCTAAAAAAGTCACCGCACGTAAGCAAAAATCAAGCGCCAGTCCCGGCAGCGGGAACTTGAGGGACACGTTGTTTAATATTCACCGTGC
>NW_008596406.1:323-2339 GCF_000691845.1 Merops nubicus | reverse complement strand
GCAGCGTTGGCAGTGCTGGGAGAGTCTCCCCAGGTGCTTCAGGTCTCCTGGGTGGTTTGGAGACTCAGGAAGACCTTCATGGCTCAGTCTGAATGAGGAGAGGAATGAGGTTTAGCCACGTCCTTTGCTTTGTCCCTCCTTGGGATAGATGATGGGTGGGAACACACCAGGCACTTCTGCTGGGCTTGAGGACAAGGAGGGAGAGGACCCAGCCCCAGGTTAATCCCAGCCCCAGAGCAGCACTGCTCCCACCTGAGGGCAGCCTGGCAAAGGAAAAACCTCCCAGAAAGCCACTACTCTAGGGAAAAAAAAAAAGCTGCTTGGACACTGAAACTGCTCCTTCCTCCGGAGCTGAGCAGGCTCTAGGGGGGGGAGCCGTGACCCTCCTGGCCCTGCCGGGAGTGCTGCAGGACCTCAGCTGCTCATCGCTCCGCAGCAAAGCCACAGCCTCCAGAAGCTGCACATTGAGCTGCTCAGTTTCCAGCAGGAGCACAGATGAAGGGGTGCAAGGCTTGAGGAACCCCCCTGCTCGCAGACAGGGCCCGATCACGCGTCACCGTGCCACTGCAAACGCCAGCAGGAGTGCCCGGCTGGAGCCGGGATGAGCCGGAGCTGAGATGCGCTGGGCTGGGAGTGAGCAGCCACAGGGTGGCTGGAGAGAGCTGCCGTGATGGAGCTGCCGCCATCCTGCCCTGCAGCCCGCAAGGACGGGCTCCTTTCCCCTGCCTGGGCCACCGGGGTGACCCAGAGTGGTGCTGCCAGCCAGAGCGCGGGCAGGCAGCGGGGCCAGACGCCAGGTCAGCTGCCTCCCGGCTGGGAGATGCTCTCTGCTCCCCCAGACCCTGAGCAGCAGCGAGGATCCGTGCACGGCCTCACGGCCCTGGAGCTGCTGTGCCACCTGGAGAGTGGCACGGATCCGGTGCCTGGTGCTGCCCAGCACCCTGCTCCCAAAGCCAGGGGTAGGGACGGGCTGGATGAGCCCAGCATTGCTGCCCGCCTCGGCACAGCAGCGTGGCAGAGGTGGGGGGTGAGGAGGAGCCCCGTGGGGTTCACACAGCCACGCCTGGCAGGAACGTGTTGCCAAAGAGCACGCGGGGACCCGCCTCAAACCTCTGGCACAAGATCACAGGGTTAATAGTAATAATAACCCTCACCCTCCAAAACCCAGTTAAAGCCTGCAAGCGAAGAGAGCAGCAGCGATAGAGTGGCACAGAGGGATGATTAATAACAAAAATCTGGGGTTTCAACACTTGTTTTTTTTCCCGTGTGAGAGGACAATGTTGGATCCTTTTGGCTCGCAGGCAGGGAGCCTTGGGGAGGAGGGTTGAGCTCTACAGATTCACCTGTGCCTTCCCTGCCCCCCCCGAGAGATGCCCCCAGCCCATTCCCTTCCCCAGTGGTGACATGGTGGCCCTGCAATGGGTAGATGCAGGCATGAGGAGGCTGGTAGGGCCTGCCCAACTCCTGCACCCACCATCACAGGGGTTCGGTGTGGAGCCACCATGCAGAGTTCTCTGGCACCCTCGGGAGCTCAGCACCTGGAGGGCTTTGCAGCTCCCCTCCCCTTGGAGATGGGTCCTCAGCTTGCTGGAAAGCTGCTGGCTCCTGTGTGGGTGGCAGCAAGGAGCAGTGGGGTCTGCTGGCCACCACAGCAAGGGCAGGTCTGCCTTAGGTGTGGGGCTGAGGAGAGGGTGCCAAGGGCAGTGCTAGTCCCCCAGGGGTATCTCCTCGCCCTGAGCGATGGCTGAGAGACAGCAGCTCTCAGTTCTTCCAGTGGCATCCAGCTCATCCCCAGCTGGAGCCCTGCTGGCAGCAGTGGGACAGGTCCTCGCCCATCCTGAGCACAGATGGGGACAGGGGAGGTTCCCACCAACAGGAGCTCACTCACCCATTTCACTTCCATTTCTGGCCCAGCTTGGCCTCCAGCTGACTCGCAGGCTCCTGGCTGTCCTGGGCATGGCTTGGAGGCTGGCACGGGCCAGGGGCTCCTCCGGCTCTGCCAGTGCCTGCTCCATG
>NW_008596406.1:0-242 GCF_000691845.1 Merops nubicus | reverse complement strand
GGCCTGGGGGCTGGGGGAGTCTGGCAGTGTGGCGCAGGCTGACTGCAGAGTCTGCCCCAGCAGGGATTGCTCCTGGGGGCGGTGGCTCCATGTGCCCAGGGACATCTGTGCTCCGGGGCCGATCCTGTGACATGGGCTTGGGTCCTTCTGGGCCCATCGCCAGCCTCCTGGAGCCCTTCAGCAAACTGCAGGACCTGAGGAGTGCGGGATGGGGGCTGGAGGTCGTTCTCCTGCCTTTCCTG
>NW_008596405.1:0-3078 GCF_000691845.1 Merops nubicus | reverse complement strand
GTTATAGTAATTCAAAAAAGAAATCAATTAAGTCTCAAACCCCACAAAATGTCATTGAAATCTGGGATGTGAGAGAGAATAAGATGGCTTTCTAACTGAAAGTGCATGTTTTGCAAAATGGAGCTGGTAAGTTGTTTTATTTTGCATGTCATTCCAGCTCTATAGTTAGTAGTACAAATTTGGTTCACTGTAGGAATGGAGTAAGAGTCAGATTTAGGTTTTGAGTGAGATGAATTTTTGTCAAGAAAGAGTAAATCTGTGCAGTTCTGGGAAAAAATAGTTTATTCATGTCAAAATGAGATGCAAAATTCTCCTTCCTCAAACTGACAAGGAAGCTTCTTGTGGAAGCAAATACCCACCAATGTGTTCTTATAACAAATGTTTGGTAGAGAAAGAGATTCTGTTCTGTTTAGTTGGGCAGTCTTTTTGCTAGCTAGCATTTACCCTCTGTCTTCTCCAAGGATACATTATGTGTTGTGTGACCTCCAGTTCCCAGGTAATTTGGGAATGAATAACCAAGCAAGCTGGAAGCATCTGGAAGATAGCAAGGTCATGAGTAATGACAGATAGTGAGGTATGCCATGAGCACATCTCATCAAGTGAACAGTCTCTTCTGCCACGTTGGCTGATACTTGGAATTTCCTGAGGCTTTGAAACTGCCTCAGAACAGTCTCAAAGCTAAGCTAGAGAGGGGAATGATGTTCTTGATGACGTTAACATTCTTCAGATGCCAATTTGCTGAAGAGAAATGGTGTTTTACAGAAAATAGGAGGGTCTCAGGGCAGAAAGACAAGTGTCTGTAACAAGGGGGCATGTCTCATTCTAAACGGACAAAGTGAAAATGATTAGACAACTTTTTGGGCAAACATATGGTCTTTAGGTCTTTATGGGTGGGATGAGAGGCAGAGAAGTCCTTGACTCTGTGTAAATGCTGCTCATAAGTAACTGAAACATCCCTGAATTATCAGCACTGTTAGCAGCACAAGTGTAGAATGTAGTCCCATTCCAGCTAGTATGTTAAAAAAATTAACTCTACTGCAGCCAAAACTACTGTAGTAAGGAGCATTACAAGAGTGGGGCAAGAAGAAATTATTAATAAATTATGTAAGGGGAAGTAGACAACAGTTTATAGCATGCAGACTGGAAGGGAAGACTATAATGTACCAAAACTCTTAAATTATCATTATTTTAGATATTAAAAAAAACACACAGAAATCAATTTTGATTTACAGGATTGTCTTTTTCAGAAGCTTTGCAGGTTCCCCTTGGAGTTCAAGACTAAAAAGATGTTGGAATGTGAATTGTGTAGGTTGTGTTCCTTCATTAGAAGTGTGTGGTCCCATGCATAGTTTCTGTGGGAATTACAATACGTGTATGGAAACATAATTTCCCCTCCCCAGCTCCCCTGGGAGTATGGGGTACTGGATAAAGCCTGCAGCTCTAAGGCTGTTGGGTATTAACTGTTCTGCAGTTGAGAATATTTATTGTAGTAGAGATAGGTTGTTAAAAGGTCTATTCTTTACTCAAGCAAAAGCTATATTCATTTAGTGTGCTGGAGTTTCCTGTCAAAGTTAATTCAGTGAGGCTGCAGGGCTCTTTGAAGAGCAATATGTTTCTTGTATTGCAAGTTGTAATTATTTAATGACCCTTTGTACAGGTTCTGGGATAGGATGTGGCATTAGAAGGTGTAAGCTCAGTGATGGATGGAAGTGTCATCTTGTACTTAAACATTCCTTTACATAGTGTTTCACACCTCTTTCCAAAACTCCTTTTTTTAATGTAAGTATTCCTGATGGATAAAAATCTTTATTTTTAAGATGAGCACTGTGAGTAATCTTCTTGTAGTTGAGGCACAGGTCTCAACTGTACCTTAAAGCTATTGAGCAGCTATTTTTGGTGCCTGAAGATGTGCTGGCCTTTGGTTTTCCATTTATTGTACTTGCAAGTTACCCCTTTTGATGTTGCTGTTACAAACTGGTGCTGGTGTATGAGTGCTGCAGTGACAGTTTGATGGAGAGTGGTGATTATTGAATTTGTGGTAAAAATCAATAAGGGAGTCCAAATTTCCAATCCAGATAATAAAGATGTCATCTATAAATCTTAGGCAGAGTGTCAACTCAGTGATACAATAATTTAAGAGCTTTTCTTCATTGTAGTTCTTGAAAAGGTTGTCACAATGCAGGAGTGGAGAGAAGCTTTCAGAAGAGAAGGATGTTTCAGTTAAGCTTTGCAGATGGCTGTGGACTGAGTGCTACTGAGTAATTCCATTGATGTTCTGGGTGATGGAACAGAGAGGATGGATGTCCTCTCTCAGTACAGATGTGAATGGTATTAAATTATTAAGATCCACAGAACTCTTGTGCAGGATTGGAATAAAAAATAGGTTAATAAAATTGGGAAAATGGCTGGAAAAAGTAGAATAGAATTGAACAAGTGCATGGTTTTACACTGAGGAAGAAACAATGCTTGGCACAAATAGAAGATGAGGGGGGAAAAAGGGTTAGGGAATGGACAATGGCAGAATCTCTAGTAGCTCCCAGTATTTTGCTGTTACAAAAAGGAGTAATATTTATCAAGATAAATGAATGAGTTCTTCCATTTAATGAGGCATTACAGACACTTATACATACATTTGAAATCTGATTGCACAAATTCAGTAGGAAGTGAAATACTATCATTATATATGTTATATATTTCACACTTAATCCATACTACTCATAAATTTGGCATCAAGCTGTCCTGTTGCCTCATTGTGTAAATACATTCAGACAGTTGTCTATAAATGAAAGTTTATTGCTAAGTAGTACTTAATACATTATATTTAAAGATCTACACTTCTAAACTTCAGGAGTTCTTTGAATGATGATTTACATGTTATAACTCTTGACCTTTTATCCTTCTGGGTGAAAATGATGAGGGCAATCCATCTACAATAATTGTGTAATGAAAACCTCTGGCCTTAACATTACCCCCTGCTCCTCACAGCAGAATTTAGATTGCACCAGCTGCTTATGGAGATGACTGATTCATCTTTAAATCTCACTCATATGATGAATAGTTGTGAGAAATAAGTAGATG
>NW_008596404.1:332-625 GCF_000691845.1 Merops nubicus | reverse complement strand
TCGGTGTACGTGGAGGGATGTGTGCGGGGCTGGGCGCCGAGGGGCTGCGGTGGGGCCAAGCAGGGAAGTTGGGAAGTGGTGTCCCCACTCCTGTTTGCCCTCCTGAGTTCCCAAGGTCTCATCCACCCCCACCATCCACTAGTCACAGGGCCATTTGGAATGCTGGCACCCTGGTGCCTGTGTGCATGTGCCCCCTGCCTGCTGTGCCGACTCCTCTTGTAAAAGCAGCCCTGGCGCTGGGCTCCTGCCCGTGTCCACAGCAGCGGGTTCAGCCCCAGGGGAAACATGCCCCG
>NW_008596404.1:0-220 GCF_000691845.1 Merops nubicus | reverse complement strand
AGGGCCCAGGAGAGTGGGGAGCAGGTGGAGAGGGGCTGCAGACCAGCCTGGGCAGCAGATGTGGCTTTTGCCAGCAGGGCGATGTTGAGGCTCATCCCCCGGGGTGAAGGGGTCCCAGCAAAAGCAACGGGCAAGGGATGATCCAGAGTCGGACCAGGGCTGCAGAATGTTATAAAGAGTGCGAGACCCACCCTGGTGCTCCCTCCATGCGCCCGGCACA
>NW_008596403.1:0-11330 GCF_000691845.1 Merops nubicus | reverse complement strand
CACGCCTCTCAGCTTTATGGTCTCCTGGTGCATGATGTTCTTTACAAAGGCTGCATAAGCAAGCTACAAACTGAAGTATATTTTCAACTGGAACATCTGAGGATGGGCTTGTGGTAGGGGACAGACTCCTGGGGCACTCTGCAGCATCTCTCACCTCCCAGATAATCCCAAGGTACAGCTCCATCAGCAGCCCAGGATGGTTGTCGAGAAGAGAAAAGGCACTCAGCTGAGCCATCCAAGGTCTGCTGTGTGAAAGTGGTGAAAGCCAAATAAACAGGTTGATAGCCCATGAGACTTGACTGCCAGGCTGATTACAGCCAGTTTTCAAAGCGTGCTTGAACAGAGCATTGGTCCAGAAGGGCTGTGCAGTCCTGTTCAGCTCAGCCACCCCGGCGGGCCAAGCCCTGCTGTTGTCATGTACCCATACACGAGTGGGCACCTAGGTGAATCAGCACATCGCTGGCTGCTTGTAGAGCCACCAAGGAGACCACCCAGTTGGTGTGGACAGAGAAAGTTAAGCAATGGATGTATCTAAATCTCAGAGCAGTCGGGTCTCAGGTAAGCCAAAAGCACTCTACCCCGACCATGAAGTACCCATAACGCTGCAGTACAACTTGCAATCTTCTATTTCTATAACTTGTTCCTCTTCCTCAGCAAAAGTGGGAATCCTGTTTCTTAACATTTCTTCTGTGGTTCTTTGGTCTAAAGTGCAAAGGACTAGTTGAATTTCGGTTCCGTGACTACTGTCTTGCCAGTACCCCTTTAGTATGTGTCTTGTGCCAAAGAATATTAATTATTGTAGGCTACAGTCCATCCCTACCCCCCCAGCTTGAGACTGAAACAAACAGTGAAGTTGAACTTTGCCAGCAACTGTTAGGAAAAGGGCCAAGAACAGCCTAACAGGAAAGATACTGAGGATTTTTTGTTTGTTTTTCTGCTAAACCATGTTTTTGTAATTACGAATACTTTGTTGAAATTGCTTAGAAAAGTAAGTGCACATAAAACAGTCCATACAATTAAACTAACTACATATTAGAGTTGAAAGAATATAAGGTTGGTCTCACTCCGCTGCACTCACACAGACAAAACCCCTTCTCAAAAGGAATTTGGCTTTAGAATGCAGACCTGGAGACAAATCTTAGTTAACTTCAGGCCTATGTGCCATATTGTCTGGTTTATGACTGCCCCAAATGGCCTAAAAGCAAAGGACATTCATACTAAACAAAGGCAAAGGCTGAAAGAAAGAGGAATCTGAAAGCTGTTGTTTCCAAATCCTTTCTACTCAAAACTTGGTTCCTGACTCCACATCAGGAAACCCTGAACAACGCAGCAATTACTTTATGCTCTTAAAACTATCTTCTGCTAGTCCAGAGAGAAACAGGACTACTTTATTTAGATTCACATGAATGCTGCTTTAATCATTCCCCATTTGCTCCTGTCACTTGTCCCCAAGCTTAATTTTGTAAAATCCTGAACCACTAAGCTGAGATCACTTGCCAAGGCAGCTTTCTCTTGCTTTCTAGGACTGCTGATTCTGAGGTATCAAAAAACAAAAAGTTTTTCAAGTGTGGGAAACTACAGCTTTGTTCCCTAAATAAATAAATTATGTGAAGGAATAAGTTGCAGTAGAACCACTTCAAATTGCTATACTTAAAATAACGTTTTATAATTTCCATTTAAATGGTTTTCTCTAGGAAGTGGCAATAAAAATAGAGGCAGCCTGCTCCTGACTCCTATCACAGTGAAGCACGTGTAGCATTTCTTTTTCTCACGGTAAAAGGAAAAATGTAATCGAAGAGTGAGAAAGCTCAGTATTTGGGAAAATTAAATCTTACCCATGACCGATAGAGCGAATGATAAAGCAAACTAAACTTTCAGAAACATACATGCAGCATTTATGTTCTGTCAAGCACTTTCACTTTCCATAGTAAATAGCCCCCTCTCCTGTACACAAAAGGGATTTGATGTATAAACAACGTTGCTGAAAACATGTCCAAAACGAAAGCCAGGTCTACTTTATTACAGCCCTAGTTTTTAAGGCCAATTCTGACCTTGTGCAGTCCCTTACCTAAGCAGTGGTATGCCGCCATTTGGCTGGGATCAAAAGAAAGCCTCCCATCTCCTCCAGAAACAGCACCGCAAAGCACATTACAGGGGGAAACTGGTCAAGCACTTAATACTACTTTTACCCGCAGCGGGTGGAATCGTGTTGGCCTGCGATGACAACCAGCTATTGCCATCTTCGGGAGCCTCTTGGTATTGCTGCAGATGAAGTCGAGATACCTGTGGCTGCTCTTGTTACAAGCCCCGTCGCTTGTGAGCTCTTGAACAAGGTGGTTAGGAGTGCTCGCCCCAAGACGCTTCAAACCCTCCAGTACAGCTCTCCTTTGAAAAACACGCAATGCCTTTTTTTATTATTATTAACCGTGTGACAAGGTAAAAATATCCCTCTCCTTCCTCTTACGTGAAATTGTGATAAAGGCATCTAATCCCTGGCCGAGCAGCAAACCCAGACCTTTGCTTCTATCAACCCTAAGTGGTATTGTTGCATTTGTTTTGCCTAACTGTACCTCTGTAGCCTACCTGCCTAGATACTCTGTAACCAGATAGGGCTCAAAGTGCTTCATAAACTATTAATTTACATTGTAGACATAGTGCAAGGTGACTATTGACCTGATTTACACATTGGAAGCACAGGCACAGGACTAAGGAGAGTTGCATGCTCAGGGCGTTCCCACCTTCCAGCCCAAGGTGAGGATGATCTTCACACAGATAAGTAACTCGGTGGGTTAAAAAAAAACCAAAACCTCTTGGTGCCTTTTACCTGTACGACACATATGACATCTGCAATTTTTGAATGTGTTTTAACACTAATGAGCAAGCAAGCAGCTTCTAGCTGAGTGGCCCATGAGCATTTTTGTACTCACATACCTCCTGTCACTCCTGCAGCTCCCAGCTCTGAGCACGAGTGGGGATGACATCCGGGCAGGGCATAACCAGGAAGTTAAAAACAACTTGGGAAACAAACCTTCACACAGCACTGGGTCCAAACCCATCCACAGGGGGAGTGGATACAGTGCTACCATCTTCCATAAAAGAAATTCGATATTTTCAGTCTAATAGGCCTGTGAAAAAAACCTTCCCTATGGAAAACTGAAAGGGATACGAAATGGGCACCTCATGACACAAGTGATCCAACAGGACAGCACTGAGGCAGTGGCGGGAAAACTTGCATCCCCTGTTCCGTCTCTTCTGACACTGCAAGTGAGACCTGAACACTCATCACCTCCTATTTGTTCCTCAAACAACTTAGACACATGCCTCGATGCCTCAGACTACGTCAAGTAATTCCTAAAATTTGTTGGACATGCATTTATTTTGGGTGTGAAATCAACCCTTAAATATAAAAGCATCCAGATTTATCAAAATTGTAAAAAAAAAAAAAACTGTATCACTGCAACTCTCTTATACATTTGGAATCCTCTAAGAGCATTGAACTAACTCAGGTACAAATTAGATAGTTCCCCTTGTTTGTTGCCCTTCCCTTCACTGTTTAGACCTTGCATATTGCAAACAGACCTGTCCCAAAGGCAGACATGTCAGCTTCTTCCCCTCAGCTGCTTTTCTTTGCAACTTAAATGCTATTTAGTTTCACTAGACTTCACCCAACTTTGCATAAAGTTGTGAAACCCTCGACCCACTCAACACAAATCTGATATCAAAGATAGCAGAGCTTAAAGAGCTTTAATTGAATTTTGTAACAGTAACAGAGCATGTATTTAATTTGGTGCTGCTGGTTTGTACTTTAAATACACACAAGCTTTCCACTCTTTAGAATTACTGCACTGTGTGCACATTGCTCAGCACAGAGCAGCACACAGCTACACACTCATGCATACAACTCACCTCACCCATGTCAGATCACTTTTGCAAACAACATTGCACATCCCATTAGGCCACCTGAACGAGCCTGGAAGTTCAGACTTGGGCGACCAAGTGACTTCAGCTCCAGCCTCACTCTGACATGCCACGGGCCTTGCTGCCCAGCCACCCGAGGACAAGGTGTTGTTCCCTCCTTACCCTGCCCAAGAGTGGCACCCAGTGGTCAAGTGCTTCCATGAGTACACTGGGAAACAGCTGCTCTTCCAAGTTCCCACCCACCCCATTCCCTAAACACAGCTAGAGACAGTTAAAATGCACTTGCTGTTTGACTACTGAGGTTCAAACTGCTACCCACTGTTTAAACTGTCTAGAAAGCCCAAGACTACCATCACTGGAGAAGACTACAGCCAGAGCTGGGAAGAGTGCACAGCACCAGAAACCCAGCACAGAAGGCAGCCAGCCACGCCCAAACAGGAGACAAAGTTACTACAGGGTCAAACACATCAGCAAATTGGTTCTTTGACAAAAACAAGTGTGCCACCTTGAGCAAGGAGACATATGTCCTTTTCTAAACAGATATAGCCTGTGAAAGGATTCTGGGGCAAGAGATTATTTTGCCCTAGATGATACAGCTCTGCTTTCTGAAAGGTCCTAGTACTCAAGCTGACTTCCAGGAATGCAATACTGCATCAAATATACACACTCTGATGTGCTGTTGCCCAAGAACCAAAAGCAGCATTAGGGTAAACAAAGCAGCCAGACATTAAAAGGCATTCAGGAATCTCAATACTAAGCTTTTTTCCCCATCAGTATCCAGAAAAGGACAATGCTTCAGATTTTGGGCATTAACCGAAAAGACGCACATAGAGGTGAACCCAGATGCAGAGTCCAGGACTGAACTCTGAAAGATTCCATTTAACTTTCTTCCCTCTTACACAAAGAAATTGGGTTCAGGTGACTTGTATTTATAGTCTTTGTAAATAAGTACAGAGAGAGCAAATGTCAGGACAGGATATCAGGGAGATAAAGGAGAAGGCAGGAAAAGCAAACTATAAAGTGTAGAGAAGGCAGCAGGAACAGAACCAAACTCTTTTCTCACTAAGCCGAGGCTGAACTGAAAGCACTATCAGTCTCTGAACCTAAATGTCAATGCTTAAACTGCCCCAGACTGCAGCAAAAGGGATTGCAAGGAGGAGATTAAACTGACACTGGTATGAGATTGATCGATGTCTTACAATGAGTTGAACAAAACTGACTTGCAACCCTTAGCTGCTTCCTTATCACGAACTGCTCCGACTTCTGAAAAACACTGTCATTTCTAACAAAGCAAATATTCAGCATTACAGTACGTGAATTTCTTGGAAAAAATTTAATATGGCAAACGTCTTCATAATACAGGTAAAACATACAGCATAGATTAGGGAGGGGTTTATAAGCAAAATGAATTAGTCTTTTCGTAACTGGACACTTTCCTCCTTAATTCCATCTTTTGTGACAATGCAAATCTTAAGTGCGTCCCCTGTGTACACATCTCTCTCAGCAGCAGAAACAAAGACGTCTTTAACCAGCTGCAAAGCCTTTTCCAGGGTCAGAGGCACGTGCTCCACATTCTGCATGTTCTTGAAGCCAATCTAAGAAAATATGAAAATGCACTTTAAAGGAAGTCTGATCCTTCCAGCATGAAAGCTGTTTCAGTCTCGGCAGTAGAACAAACAGATTTCAACTACTTAAGAAGGGAATGATCTGTTGTAGAAACCCAAAGCTGGTGCAAATATTCCTCCACACAGTTCACAGCTGCATGATCAGAACCTTGCTGATGCTCCTGCAGAAGGAGCTAGAAGCAGATCCAGCACAGAGCCAGCACAGCTCCACCCACACATTCAGCATATGCAAGATCATGATGAACATTCAGATCTGAACTGATCTAAATCTTCAGAAACTTCTCCTGGGGTTGGCAGCATCAGGACTGCACACAAGCCTCTTCTCAAGGCAGTTGTAATTAGGAACATTTCTTAAAAGCAAATACTCCTCAACATAGCTAGAATTAAAAAATAACAGTCTATATTAGAGCATAACTGGTCCTATTAAATAGTGTATTTTAGAAGTGTCCAATTAAGCACCAGAACAGGAAAAAGGGGGGAGGAGTCACTTACTTTGCCTCAAACTCATAAGCAGTAAAAAGCTACTTATGACAACTTTGTTTCTACAAAAGGTATTTTATTTTTCTTCAGTTAATAAAGCTCAAAACTAAGTCAAAGCTGGGAACCTGAAGTTGTGTAAATAAAAACAACAATTAACATTTAAGGAATATAGTATTTCCTGTTTTTCCTCAGCTGATAAGAACTAAGAGTGTGTTTTTAAGCACAAAAATTGTGTTAACAGCAGGCTCAACTGACTAAATACCAACACGGAAGTCAGAGAATAAAATGAGTAAAACATGCTTTGATATTTCTCTCATTTAACAATTAACAGCTTCCATTAAATATGAAATATTTGTCAAGAAGTTTTAGACATATTTAACTTGAATGAATTTCCATCACTTTTATATGAGAACATTCTTAGAAAATGGTCTCTGAGTTGTTGAAAAGTCTTAAGTTTTGTACAACCTTTAACTGATAAAATGTTTTACATACACCCTATCAAGTCTATCTTCTCAATTTAGTATTACCTCATGATAAATTACATGCATATTTATGTTACCAGCTAAAGAATAAAAACATCTGAAAAAAAAAAAAAAATCAGTTTGTATGGGAAATGTAATTCCCCAACTAAAACATTTACCTTTATTTTGAACAGACACTCAACTGTTTGTAGCATATTAAAAACCTGAACAGATTCTAAAGCAAAGCTCTTCATTTCTCCCATAGAAGGTAATGCCACACAACTTATAAGTTTATGGATTAACAAACCTACCTGTAATACATCTAGAACATGTCTCGAAAGTGTCACAAATGTTCACTGAAATAATAAAAGGTAAAGAAAAAAAAGAAAATTTACCTGGTTATCAAGCAAGGGCTGCAGCATAGCACTTGCTGATCCACCCGCTTTGTAAGTATCTCTCTGGTATGAGCCCACTGGATCAAAGCTATATACTGCTCCCTTGCCTGAAAAAAAAAAAAAAAAAAGTATGTAATTACAATCCAGAAAGACTCCCAATACTGATGAGCAATTACATCAAAAACTATAGCCATACAGCAGGCTTGCCACGGGTGTAGCCTGGTACTACACACAAGGTTGTTTTCAATATTTAAACTGTAGCCACGCTCTAACATACGTTTCCTGCAGCACTTGCCCCAGAGAAGATGCTGGTGCAGAGTAACCAAAGCAGAAGGCGCCGGGGCGCAGCACTGCGCAGAGCTCTGCTGGCTCCAGGGCCAGCACAAAGAGGCAGCTCAGCCGTCACCCTCGAAGGGCGACCTCATGCTCTGCCTCCAGAGCTCGCCCAGCTGCCTCTGCATCCCTCCTCTGGTCCCTCACGTGGCTCCCTCTGGAGCCAGGCCGGGCTGGGCAAAGCTCCCTACCCTGCATCCGCGCCAGCGGGGCAGCCCACGGGGGCTCTGAGGCACTGGGGCTCAATGAGGACGTGCTAGCCAAAACACAGCACCTGGCCAAGCTCAGCCCTTCTCATCAGACAGGTCACCTCCAGTTTAATAAACGGGCTGGTGCGCCCGGCAGCACGGTACAGGTGGCAGGACAGCCCTGAGAAAGCTACTGGAGATCCGCCAAGAAACACCAAGTCAGGCTTGCTGGGCCCAAATTAAGCCCACAGGTGCAAACCTGCAATCCAGTTCCTCCCATGGCTACAACACCCTCATAACCCGAGAGCTGCCCTGACACAGGGCAGACTAATCCCCTTCCAGACTCCACACATCACACACGTGTCTTGGCAAGACTGGGAAAGCAGCAGAAGTTAATGGTAACAACAAACTGTGGGGAACGGCTGAAGTTACTCAAACAAGGCCACCTCCCAGGTCCTGCTCAAAGCCAGAGGAGAACACAGTATTTTAGCAACTCAGCCACCTCACCAGGCAAGAGCCCAGTATGTCCTGGAATGGCTGCACGTGAAACTACAGCTTCCATGTAGAAGCTGTGATTTTCATTAGAGGTTAGTTAACACTTAAAAATACCTTTGTAGAAACCTGTCTCTAGAGTATACCTTCATATTTAATAAGCTCTACCACACTCAAAGGCTTGAGTAGGATATATACAGTTTTACTGATAATATCCCCTTTAAAGACACAATTAAGAAATCCAGCAAAGCTATTACAGTGTTCCAGTCTCAAGTATTATTGATAAGCAATGTCAGCAGATTTCACTTGTGATCAAATAATTTTAACATAGCTTTTAGACTTTCAGACCTGCAGAAACAGAAGATCAAGTTAGTAGTAGAAACTAGGAAACCAAGTCAGAAGCACAATGTGCATTTGACCTACGTAAGTACCGTGATGCCTGAAGGCAGGTGTTTGAAACAGGAGCACAAACTTTGTTGTTCCATCAGCACATCCGAGATGCAAGAGGGTAACTATTCACCCACAGCAATTTAGCCACTCTTTTTAAAATTTTTTATTTCAAGTCCTACCTTCTTCATCAAGTCCACCGATTATGTTGTAAACATAGTAAGGAAAGAATCGTCGAGAATACAGAATTGTTGACAGCATTGCTGCAATAGCCCCAGTCGTCATCGTCTTGTTATTGGAATGCTTGTACATCTGCAAGTGGAACAGCACATCCAAGAAGAAAGTCAAACACCAAGTTCTACCCTCAATCAGAATTACATTTTCTGTAACCTCACTACAGAAGAATCTGATGCTAAGCAAGACTATTAACTAGCATGATTACTAAAACCACACTACTCTAAAAGTAAAGCCTTCTTACAAAAATTAACCTTTCTCAAGGTTTTGTAAAGAATAGATGTTGCCTCATTAATGGTGTCCTCTCCAGCTCTTCCATTGTTTAAATCTGTGATGTTACCTTAGTTAGAACACAGTGGCAATTTCCCCTGCCTGACCTTTCACTAGCAATACAGTTTTATGTTTTCATCTACAGAATGATAGAATTGTTTTGGTCAGAAAGGACCTTTAAATTCATTGAGTCCAACTGTTAACCTAGCACTGCCAAACCACCACTAAGCCATGTCCTTCAGCACCACATCTACACCTACATTTTTTACATTTGACTTTTAAATAACTACGTGGACGGTGACTTCACCACTTCCCTGGGCAGCCTGTCCCACTGCTTGACAACCCTTTCGGGGAGGAATTTTTTCCTAATATCCAACTTAAACCTCCCCTGGTGTGACTTGATGAGGGACGATACAAACACATAAAAAAAAAAAAACAACCCAAAAACTGTATCTGAGTCATATTATTGGTCTCGTATGTAATTTCTAAATACAATAAGATAGATACCTACCTTTAATCTTGCTTCAATAATTTTAGTAAGGGTGAGGCAGTCCCCATGGAAACCAGCGCAGCCAATGACCGTTCGATCTGTTCTGTAAAATGTACAATTTTGTTGCAGTTTTAGATTTGTTTGTATAGGATGAACCATGCCACTTTCTTCAACAGTCTGTTACGAAAACAACAAACGTATTTTCAGTTTCTCTAATGCTACCAAAACCAACTGCCCAAAATGTAGTGACGGGTATTTTACATACAAAAGGCCACTGCAACCTGCACCTTGGAGAGAATTCATGAAGTGCTGATGGTTCTCAGTGTCAGCACAACAGAAGTGACCTGGCTGCAGAAGCACTGCAGAGAGTAAGCTCTTAGCTCAGTTTCAGAATGTTTCACGAACACTAACTACAGGAAGTTTGAAATTTAAACCAGTAAATGACCAAAGTTCACAAACATTCACACACACTTACAGACTAACACAAAACAGCCATTCAAAAACGGTCTAAACCAAAATCCTCTCTCAGCCTGTCACTAGAATGACTAGAAATCTGGCTGTATTTATATCATCACATCCTATCTTGCATTACCCCCAGATTCACCGTGGCTCCAAAATCAATTCTGTTACTCTCCTTTTTTCAACAGTGATAGATCGTTCCAGGCAGGCGACATGCTCAGCAGAACAAAAGGTCTTTCATTTGTTCCAATTCTTATGAGATCTGGACTTACAGTTTGTAGCATTTTGGACTGTCCCGGCAGTGAATTGCATAACCTTCACTCAGTCGTGTGTCAGAGGCAACAATAGCAAAGTCTTCTCCAGCAATTGCCAACACAGTCCTTAAAAAAGAGTATTCATAGAGTCATGACTTGCAGCACTGGTATTTTCTTAGGCAACAGAGGAACAGACTAGGTAGTAGTTCTATACCCAACCTCATGTTTTCTCAAACATCTTATAACCCTTGCTGTGTTTCCAACCATGCACATCCCTGTATCTGACCAAGAACAGAGGAAAATACCAGACACACCAAAGAAAAATGCGTGCACATGATTCTCTACTCTGACCAAAAACTGTACAGAAACTTGGTAAAATGGAGTTTCTATACAATGCAAGCACCAGACTCAACGGACTTTTAGATGGCTGTTAACAAAAGATTCACCCTTCTTAAAAGAGTTTTGCCCTCCAAACACTCTCCAGCCAAATACTAAACATCAGTATCATTATATTTAAATTATAACCACTTTTACAAATCTTATGTTATCCTATGTTGTTTACTTGCCATTAACTAATTTTGTGACTGCCACACGTGCTACCATTACATAATAAAGCTGACATCCTTTAAAAAGCATTTGGGCGTTATAAAAAGCATCTAAATAACAGTATCCTGGCCAGATCCTGTCTCCAACTGAGGCCAAGCGTCTGTAAAGCACCACCTACCTTTATCAGTTATGGCCGGGTAGCTTTCAACCCAGCAATTACTTCAAAAGCGAGCAATATGTCGTTTGCATTTGTTTCCTGAACCACTATAAAGAAACAACCCCGTAGAAAATGGGAGGTGCCTATTTTGACGAGTAGAAGTTCAGGGAGACCGGGAGTGCCAAAAGCCGCACAGACACCCAAGAACACCCCGAGGAGCTGCAAGGATCGCGGGAGGGTCAGTCCGGGACCAGGCCGAGCACAGCTCTCCGCCGTGCTGCCTCCCTTTCTCTACAAAAGGCGCTCGCCAGAGGAGACAAACCCTCACAGCGTACCGGACAAAGGCTACAAGGAGACGAGAAAGACCCAGCCCCGCCGCCAGGCTCCCCGGGTCCCCCTCCCGTGTGGGCCTCGGGCCCCCCCCGCCCCGGCCCGCCTGCGGCTGCTTACCCTCCGTTAAAGGTGTAGGGCGAGAAGCGGTACTGCACGGGCGCGTTGAGCTCCTCTTCCATCCCCGGCCTGGAGGCCGCGTACCGGGCTGCGGAGAGCAACATCGTACCACTCCAGCTCCCTGCTGTCTCACGGCAAAATGGCCGCGGCGGAGCCGGAAGTGGCGCGGCACCGCTCTAGGCGGGCCGTGG
>NW_008596402.1:1752-8515 GCF_000691845.1 Merops nubicus | reverse complement strand
CAGTCCCTCTCCCAGCTCCGACGTTACCTCGCCGATCCCAGTGGCTACACCCTGGAAACATCAACTGCTCTGGGCTGTGTGACTGGTGCTGCTCAATCTCTTTGCTGCTCTTCAGAGGTGGGTTGTCAAGTGGAATCTTCCCTTGGGCCTCCAGGCCCTACTCCTCCTGATGCAGCCGTGGAAATAGAAGCCAAAAGTGTGAACCCAACGGTAGGGCTGGACCAGAGTGGTGAAGGGCCCACAAAGGACATCAACTCAGGCAGCAAGCTGTGGGTGCAGCAGAGCAGGAGGAGATCCAGCCGAGCCCTTGTGACCAGCACCAGGAAGAAATGGTCACCCCTCAAGGTGCAAATGCATCCTGGAGGGGACAGTGGCAGGAAAAGGAAAGCAGCCAAGAAGGAAATCAACATTGCTTTCTCTTTTCCTAAAAAAACTGGACTCACGGCCACTTCCAACGAGCCCATGGTTAAATTAGCCCATTTGCAGTTCCCACACAGAAGGAAAAGAGGTGAGTGCTATATAAATGACTTCCTCCTGCTTCTCTGGGGCATCCAGCTGGGGTACTTGGGGTCCAGTAGGAGCCATGTCCCCTCACCATCCCCTTGGGTGCCCAGAGCAAGCAGACATCTCCTGAGACCATCATCAAATCACCCACTGGAATAATCTTCCCAGGGAAGTGGTGGAGTCTCCAGCATTGGACACTTTGAAGATTCAGGAGCTGGGCCAGCTTGTCTAGACCAGGCTTTTGCCAAGAAGGTTTGGGCAGGGTGATCCTTGAGGTCCTGTCCAACCTCAGAGTGTATGAAATAGATCTGTGGTGATGTCTCCACAGTCTCTTGTTCAACCCTGGGCTGTGACAGGGGGTTTCAGTGGAGGTGCCTGGAACTTGGTGCAGTGCTCCATGTTGTTGCCTTTAGGTGACTGCACCCAGGGCCACCAGGCAGGTCATGGTTACTGCATTTCTCCTCCACAGGCTGTTGATGGCTCAGGCAAGGAGCAGTTCCCAAAGCCATGATCATTACAGGCTGCTGGCCAACCAGCCACCCCACGTGGTCACATCATGACTCCATGAGAGTCAGTTTTCTTGCTGTGGCCTTGAGGAAACTAGAAATATGAGATTGATCCCACCCAGCTTAGTCTTCTCAAAGCTGCTCTCTGGCCTAGGCAGTGTCTCAGTGGCATAAATTGACCTCTGAAGGCTCCTGCCCCACTGTGGAGTATAGACTATACCTGTCCTATTGATGAGTCTCCACTTTGGTGACCAAACATAGCCAAAAACAGCCAAAGGAACCTCTCCTGGGATTAACACACATCACAAGGAGCAGCAGCAACTGTGGGATTGGGCCGTGGAGCACAGGAGGTGCCACTGTGCCCTCCTGCTGCAGGCTGAAGTCAGCTCTGAGTCACAGCCCACCAGGCTCTGTCCTCTGGCACGTTGCCTCAGGCCTGTGAGACATCACTGATGGATCTGGGAGAGGCTCTTGTGTGCTTCTTGGAGAGGTAGATAAGTACCCTCGGGGTGCATGTGTGCCAGGCAGGGATTAGAGTGAATTCTCCCTGGAGAACACCTATTTTAGGTCAGGAAAGCAGCTTTTTAATGAGCTTAGAAGGGATGCATAATTTTGAGTTGCTTCCTGATCACTCTTGCATCACTAAGGAACCTATTTGTACGGTTGGATCCATCAATCAGATCACTGAAGACCCTTAAGAGCCCCTTCCACATGCCTTAAGATTTTCCAGTGGCTCCTGTTTCATCTGAATGGTCTCAAAGCCAAACAAACGCCCTCCCTTTCCCCTGTCCCAGGTGCAGAGGTCCTGTCTGCAGAATTTGTGCACAAAACACAGGCTGAACCTGTTCAGAAGGAAACCTCAGCTCCTGAAGAGCCTGCCTTGGAAACAAAGAGGCCAAAGACACTGAAGAACTCGGCCACAAAAAAGGTTCCAGTCGCTGAGACCGTCACCAAGCCGGGGAAAAGTAAGATCCTAAAAAGTGTGGCTAACAACCTGTTCAAACCTGAGGCCAAAAGCAAGCAGAGAGTGGGAAGAGTCTTGTTCCCTTTGGAAATCCTCCCTTTAAAAGCCAAGCCATGAAACATCCCAGTCAGGGCACGGCCAGAGGGTGGTGACTGGCACCTTTGGCAGCAGCCAAAGGGCCTCAGGATGTTTAGTGCTGAGGGGCTGGGCTGGGGGCTGAGCTGCCCCCACCACCCTGCAGGCACCCAGGGACTCGTTGGGGTGTTGAAGGTGAAGGTGGAGGTTGAAAATCACCGTTATGGGATGTACAGACCACACAGGGGCTCTGCTGAGTCCTTTCCTAAACCTTCAGTCTGCAGCCTTGGCAAACGGCTGGGATCGCTTTAAAAGCCTGATTTTTAACTGCTGAGCTCAGAGACTGCATTGAGGCAGCTCAGGGTGTTGTGTGTGGCCAGCAGGAGCAGGGCAGGGATCGTCCCCCTGGGCTGGGCACTGGGGAGGCCACAGCTTGAGCCCTGGGGTCAGTTTTGGGCACCACAGGATAAGAAAGACCTTGAGGGGCTGGAGCGTGGGCAGAGAAGGGCAACGGAGCTGCTGGGGAAGGGTCTAGAGCCCAAGTGTGGGGAGGAGCAGCTGAGGGAGCTGGGGGTGCTGAGCCTGGAGCAAAGGAGGCTCAGGGGAGACCTTCTGGCTCTGCACAGCTCCTGACAGGAGCCTGGAGCCAGGGGGGGGTCGGGCTCTGCTCCCAAGGGACAAGGGACAGGACAAGAGGAAAGGGCCTCCAGTTGCCCCAGGGGAGGTTTCAGTTGCCCCTGAGGAACAATTTCTTGCCCTGGAGGGCTGTGGAGGCCTGTGCCAGGCTGCCCAGGGCAGTGGTGGAGTCCCCACCCCTGGAGGGGTTTCCAAGCCTGGTATCTCTGATGCTCACAGACATGGCTTAGCCATGGACATGGTCTGTTTAGGTTAGTGGTTGGATCTGATGCTCTTGAAGGGCTCTTCCAAGCCACACGATTCAGTGATTCTCAAACTTCCCTTGGCCTCTGCATGCAGGGGGGTTACAGGGAGGCAGAGGGTGGTACAGGGAGGTACAAGGGTAGCCTCTGACTTTGTGTTTCTGCCCCAGGGAGGAAGGAGCCATCCTCTGTCCCCCCAGAGGTCCCTGCCCAGTGCCAGGAGCTGTGCCCAGGGGGGGTTGCTGGGCTGGACTTCCACTTGATGGACAACGACTACGAGTCCCACGCCTTGAACCTGCTGGCTGACCTGGCTCTGGGCTCTTGCATCCCTGCCTTTACCCCCAGGGACAACACCAGGCTGGGCACGTCCTGCAGCCCCTCCAGCCACCCTGCCAAGGAGCAGCAGAGCCAACACAAGCACAGACCCCTGGGGGCTGCCTCTGACCACGAGTACCACAGGGTGGACAAGCTGGCAAAGGGAGCTGCCTGTCCTAGCAAGGAGTCACCCAACTGGAAGCTTCCTCCTGATGAAAAACTAGGCTTAAACGATGTGATTTCTCTTCCCCCTGAGAAAACCCAGGGGATTTCCAGCAAGAACTACCCCGTGAGCCCCAACCCTGCCAAGCTCCACGTGCTGCCCCCAGCAGAGAGCGGAGAAGCTCCCGAGGTGAACAGACACTCCATCATCTCCATCGAGCACTCCTACGCCTCCCAGCTGCCCGAGCACTCCAAGAAACACCTTTCCCCTCGAGGGGCTCCCTGCCCTGGAGCAGCACCCCCCAGGCAGGGGCCCAGGAACCCCCCAGCAGGACCCTTGGTGGGGAAGGTGCTGCCCTTCCGCCACCAGCAGCACGGCAGCCGCCCGCAGGGGCCCTTCGAGGCCGTGGGGCAGGGGAAGGGTCCCCTCCCCTCCAGGCTGAGGGAGGGCTTTGCCCAGTCCCACGTGGTGCAGGTGTGTGGCAGCAGCCTGAGGGTGACGTGCCGTTGGGAGGCAGAGTATCTCTTCAGTCTGGACAGCAGGTACACCAACGATGCCCTGGAGAAGACCGTCGTCCGTGCCCTGCACGGGTGAGTCCCCGTGGGCATTGAGCTCTCCCTGGGCACCTGGGGGGCTTCTACATGGGGCTTTGCTCCTCTTTTTACTTTGCTTTGCATGGTCGGTGCCTTTTCCCTCGTGCTCAGCTGCCTGCTTTTGCTCTGTTAGAGCTGGTGTGTCTTCCCTGCCTGGAAGGACTTGGGGGGGAGGAGCTGGCCAGGAGCCCCCCCAGCCTGGGCTGCCCCCCCAGCAGCGTGGGCAGCAGGGCAGGGAGGGGATCCTGCCCCTCTGCCAGCTCTGGGAGACCCCCCTGCAGTGCTGGGGCAGCTCTGGAGTCCTCAGCACAGCAGAGCCAGGGAGCTGCTGGAGCGGGGCCAGAGGAGCCCCAGCAATGCCCCGAGGGGGGAACCCCTCTGCTGGGAGCCCAGCAGGAGAGAGTTGGGCTGGGGCAGCTGAGAGGAGAAGGCTCCAGCTGGGGCGACCTCCTGGGGGCTGCCAGGACATCAGAAAGATGGGGACAGACTTTTGAGCAGGGGCTGTTGGGACAGGACAAGGGGGGATGGTTTGAAACTTCAAGAGGGAGATTTAGACCAGAGAGAAGGGAGAAATTGTTGATGCTGAGCCCCTGGCCCAGGCTGCCCAGAGAGGTGGTCACTGCCCCATCCCTGGCACCATCCCAGGGGAGGTTGAATGAGGTTCTGAGCAACCTGCTCTAGCTGCAGATGTCCCTGTCATCTTCCCCCATGGCAGAGGGGGCTTGGACTAGATAATCTTTGAAGGTCCCTCCTAACCCATAACGTTTGATGATTCCCATGGCTGGAATTGGAACTTAGAGCCTTGAATCCAGATCCTCCTTCCCACCCATGAGTTTCTCTTGGTTCCAACAAGCTGGAAAGGACATTGAGCCATCTGTGTCTGCAGCTGGACAAGGGCACCCCCCCTTCACTGGACCTTAGTGCCTTGGGGCTGCAGGAGCTGAGGTACCTTGTGACAGGCAACCAGAGGGAGGGTGAAGACATTTCAGGCTGGGTTTGCTTTCCTTTCCAGGCCCTGGGACCCTGATCTGCCCGACGACGTGGAAGAGATGAAGCTGATACTTCATATGTGGCTAGCTCTCTTCTACAGCAAGCCCAGCAAACTCCTGAGCAGCACCAGGAAGGTGGTGGAGCACAGCAACCCCAAGAAATACGTCTCCATAAACAGCACTGGGGAATTCTTTGAGCTGAGTGATGATGGTGAGGACTCTTTTGGGGTGGAGACCTGCCCTGCAGACTCTCGGTCAGACCCTGACCAGACCCCCAGCAGCTCTCTGGATGGCAGCTCTCGTTGCCAAGGACCTTTCCACCCAGAGGAGAGCCCTGCAGACTCTCAGACTGGTGCTGATGGGACTCCAGCCCTTGTGGATAGTACGGTGTCGTCGTCTTCAGGGGAGCTGCCCTGTGAGGAGGAGGAGGAGGAGCCTTCCTCCACAAGCTGCCCCGAGAGCCTTGCCCTGGAGGACGTGCAGGAGGTCTCAGCCACCACTGGGGTAAGAGCCTGGGCTTGGGTGAGAGGAGTCCACAGGGCACAGGGTGCATTTTCATGGAGTCATAGAATGGGTTTGGCTGGAAGAGGCAGTTAAGATCCTCAGGTCCAACTGTTAACCTACCACAGCCAGGTCCCCACTGCCCCGTGTCCCTCACCCCACATCTCCACAGCTTGGAAACCCCTCCAGGGGTGGGGACTCCACCACTGCCCTGGGCAGCCTGGCACAGGCCTCCACAGCCCTCCAGGGCAAGAAATTGTTCCTCAGGGGCAACCTAAACCTCCCCTGGGGCAACTTGAGGCCCTTTCCTCTTGTCCTGTCCCTTGTCCCTTGGGAGCAGAGCCCGACCCCCCCCTGGCTCCAGGCTCCTGTCAGGAGCTGTGCAGAGCCAGAAGGTCTCCCCTGAGCCTCCTTTGCTCCAGGCTCAGCACCCCCAGCTCCCTCAGCTGCTCCTCCCCACACTTGGGCTCTAGACCCTTCCCCAGCAGCTCCGTTGCCCTTCTCTGGCCACGCTCCAGCCCCTCCAGGGCCTTCTGGGAGGGAGGAGCCCAAAACTCAACACAGTTCAATCTTGCACTGACAGGAGTAGCATCTTCTGAGAGCAGGGGAGCAGATGTGCTCGTGGGCTCTTCTAGAGCCAGACCATGGGGTCCCCAAAGCCTTTGGAGGATGTCCCCCAGGATGTACCTGCCCCAAGTGACTGTCATGTAGACATGCTCAGAGTCATTGTGAAAAAACCCTTTGAGGCCTCAATCCAGGTTTGGATCTTCTCTTGGCCTGAGCTGGCATCCCTGGGCTCTGGCACCCTGTCTAAAAGAGCAGGACCTTGGGTGCTCTCCAAGGGGCAGAAATCCCAAAAAAACCCAGAGCAATCCAAGTGTGGAGCTCAACATCCATTCCTGGTTTCAGCTGCGAGCTGTGTGGTCTCAGGTGAGGTCTCAGACCTGCACTTCTCTGAGGGAGGAGGGGAACCACAAACACCCCAAACTGGCACTCAGAAACCTGCCTGTCTCCTGTGGGCAGCTCCTGCCCGTGGTGGCAGCAGCCCAGAAGTGTCAGGGGTCCTGGCACAGCCTTTCAAATGAATTTTAGCAGTTTCTACCATCTGCAGGTGGTCAGAGTGGAGGTGCTTGAGTAAATATAAACCATGAGTGTCTGCTGATGTTTGACAAGCCTGGATTCTTGAACTAAAAACATTCCTTTAAAACTTCCACTCTGAGCACATGGGCAGCTGCTGTAGGGCTGCAGCTGGGGTGCATGGGGCAGAGCAGCAGC
>NW_008596402.1:0-1334 GCF_000691845.1 Merops nubicus | reverse complement strand
GAGAGATCCCGAACGTGGCTGGTGTGACCCTGGGCACCCTGCTGGTGGTGAGCTGCTGGAGCAGGGGGGGTGGATGAGATGTTCTCCAGCCCCAACCAGTCCCTTCCCACCCCACCAGTCTGTGGTGCTGGGATTCTGTAACTGTTTTGCACAAAGAAAAAAAATATCCCAGTGTGTTTTTTAGTGGTTTGAAGTGTTTGGGGAGGAAATGTGGGCTCATGGTCCCTAGTGCCCATAGAGCTTGCCTGGACAGATAAAATCAGCAGAGATCAGAGGATGCTGCCACATATGTCACCTCTGGGCACCACCTGATGGCCCTTGCACTTTTTGGCCTATTTTAAGCCATTTTTTTGTGTAAGGAAGGTGGAAAGTCTCCAGACCTGTCCTCGGCTGGCTGTTGCTTGCTGGCTGCAGGTGGGATGGTAGCAGCTCATGTGGGGTGAGGATTTATTTTAGAGACAAACCCATGTCCTCAGATGCTGTTGGAGGGGTTGTACTTCCAAAATTTGAGCGTGTAAAACCTCCAGGTCCTCCTGTGTGGGTGTCTCAACTCCTGCATTTGCCTCCCTTGGAGATGAACCTCTGGACTGTGTTGTTTCAGGAGGAGCCACCCAAGGAGGGACTGCTGGATGCTGTGACCACTGCCAGCCCTGCTGAGGAGCTCAGCGAGCCCAGGAAGCCCCCAGCTGGACTGGGCAAGGAGAACCCACCTGGCCAAGCCCCAAATTCCAGCACAGCTGCCTGGGGTGACACCCTCTGTGTGCCACGTGGGGAGCAGCAGGAGAGCAGGTGGGCAGCAGGGGCTGGCTCCAGCATTCCAGAGGATGTGGAGAGCATGGAACACTCTGGGCACTGCCAGGAGGTCGAGGAGAGGGGCTGGGACACCTGCAACAGAGCAGGACGTGGTTCAGCACCTTTAGGAGAGAGTCCTGCAAGTGTCAAGTGTGATGGAGCCAAGGGGGAAGGTGTGGGATCACAAGACACGTTCAGCCATCCAGAAAAAGAGGAGGAAGAGGTGGAGGAGGGAAAAAAAGAGCCAGAGGACTCTGGATATGAAAGTGCAGCTGTGGGGGCTGTGGATTCAGTGTTTCCTGAACGTGCTGATGCTGCCGTGGAGCACCAACACAGCCAGGAGGAGGGAGGGAATTCAGCATCTCCAAAGGACTTCTGCATTCCTAGAGAGCACCCCCTGCCCAGTCCTACCAGATCCACACCAGCGCTGTCAAACGGGCCTGGCACTGCCCCCCGGGGGCTTCCCGAGGAGGTGGCCCCGAGCCTGGACACGCTGCAGGAGCCCTGGGAGGCTCTGGGTGGCCGGGGCTTGGCGCTGCCCT
>NW_008596401.1:343-578 GCF_000691845.1 Merops nubicus | reverse complement strand
GCAGCTCCGGGAGCGCTCCTGGGCCGGGAGACGGTGGCACCAGGACTGTGGGCACATCCCGGGCTGGGCACACAGCTCCCACCCTGCTCAGAGCAGTGCCCGGAGACACCTCCCACCTCCAGCTTCACCTTCGGCTGCCCAGCACACGAGTCAAGATCCTCAGGAGCCACAGACAAAGAATTGGGTCCCTCTCCTTGCTGGCTGTCAACGGGGCAGAAGCAGGGCCAGCTCTGGC
>NW_008596401.1:0-211 GCF_000691845.1 Merops nubicus | reverse complement strand
AGTCCTGCCAAGTGGGGAAAAAAATGGTGGTGGCACTTAGCTGACCACCCCGGCAAGCTGCTCCCACGCCTGGCCACCAGCACTGGCCTGTGGATGGGGCACTGAGGGAGCCAGGAGCTCGCTGGGAGCTCACCAGGAGCTCGCCCAGGCAGCAGGTTCAGTGGCTGTGCACGGTGGGCTGCGGGGATGAAGCAGTCCCAGCCCCAGCCCC
>NW_008596400.1:497-947 GCF_000691845.1 Merops nubicus | reverse complement strand
AGGTTGACAGCTCAGCAGCTTCTGCGCAGATCAAAGGCTTGGCAGGAACTTGCAAGCAGGGACCACCCTGTAAAGGCCACAGCGCACGGACAGAGGCATTTAACCTATTGGGGTACGGGGTTAGAGCGTGGCTGTGCAGTGTTAACCAATCTGAGTGTGAAAACTATGCGTGATCAGTCACTGAGTGTATAAAAACAGCAGCTTGTGCGCATTAAAGCGGAACACTGATGAACCTTCTGTGAAGTCTGTCTTTGATTGTGGGCTTCCCGTGACAAGTGGTGACCCCGACGTGGTTCGATTTTAGGGATCGGGGGAGGCGGCAGTTAACAGTGTTACGATATGGAGTTAACGGAGCGTTACGACGTGGTTTGATTGTGGTACGACGCGGATGGCTGGCAAGCTTCTCTGAGGAGCGAGACCGCGAGCGGGGAGCAAGCGGCAGCAGGAGCG
>NW_008596400.1:0-223 GCF_000691845.1 Merops nubicus | reverse complement strand
TAGCCACGAGAGGGCGAGGAGCAGGCAGGGGTTTGCGGGGGCCGCTGCAAGGTCAACAGCCAACGATTCGGAGAGCAGGGGCAAGGAATATCCTTTCGACCCAGGGTCCAGAGATCACGAGAAGGAGACAGATTTACATCCACCAAATGTCAGGTTAGACTTGAGTATTTGGTAGTAAAATCTCCGACAGAAAGCGTAAATGCCCTTTAGACGAGAAACAGTC
>NW_008596399.1:0-9720 GCF_000691845.1 Merops nubicus | reverse complement strand
TGGTGGCGCGGCGCCGGAGTGCCCGCAGCCCCAGCCCCGCGCCCCCGCAGCCCACCCGGCTCTGGGGACACCTGGCCATCAGGCTTGGCGGTGAGCTCACCTCAAGCCTTGACTTGCCACCAGGTAGATGAGCATGTGGTCTACCTCTTCTTCCAAGCAGGCGCTGAAAGGTATGGGAAAAGTCCTGGATAAGTGAGGAAAGATTTGCTGGTTTGCTTTTTTCTTGTGTGTGTGTGATGTTGCTTAAGTCTTTCCTTCTGGAAAGATGAAACCTGTGGTTCTGATACCTAAATATGTACCATAAAAATTCAAAATATCACTGCAGATTTCCCAGAGGTGTTACACAGCTGGCCAGTACCTTCTCCTTTGCTGCTTTTGCAAGGAAAGCTCTCAAAGGTGATTTGTGAGCTTTACTGAAAGCATATTTTGCAAGCAAAAAATGATTTAGCCATTTGTGATGCATCAGTTAGTACTGTGAGTAGGCACTGATCTTGAAGAAACACAGGTATTTCTAAAGCCTTCTGACCACCAGTGGCCTCAGTGAAATAATCTGCCATCTGTAGTAAGGTGACTGTGTAAGATCTCATTTTAGGGGTAACAATCGACAGTGAACTAGACATTTTTCTCAAAGACCTGAATGTTCTTCAGTCTCTGAGAGTGTCTGCAGGAGGGTAGCTCAAACCTGACCTCTTCTCTCCCAAGTCCAATGCTGTAAGCTCCTCAGTACATGTTCTGTGGCACCTCCTGGCAGCAGAGATGAAAACTTGGCAAGGTGGAAACGTGGATGAGGATCCAGCATCTTCCCAGCCTGTGCTAAGATGAAGCAGCTTCTTTGAGGGAAGGTGGCATAATATTGCATCTTGTAAAAAAAAAAAAAAAAGAAAAAAAAAAAAGAAAGAAAATTGTGTATTTCTGCACACACTGACAGTAACAGATCCAGGTAGATGCCTAGTACCCTGGGGCTGCATTTTGTCCTGTGTTTTTCAGCACTCTCCAAATAACAGAAATTATTTACAAAAACTTAAAGCCAGCAGTGACTTTGACTAGCCCGGAATCCCTTTTCTCTCTTGCACTTCTTCCTTGTATATCAAGGAGTGAAGGCTAATCGCAACTGCTCGATGGAGGAGCTGATGGCTAGAAGGAGCAGGAGGCGACCTCTTCCCACCCGCTTCCTCCTATGGCAAACGGATAATGATCTGCAGGGTGTCTCTTAAAAAGCTGCTCCCCAGGCACGCTGGTTTTGCAACCTGCTGATGAGTTAATAGGAAACAGAGCCCTGGAAAATGCAGAGAGTGAAACCAGCAGAGCAGCCCAGGGGTGTGGGGTGGATAAATCACGGGCACGCCGGCCGGGAGGGGATGCGCAGGGCTGCGGACTCGTAAAGGCTGAGCTCCTTCCAAGCCCCTCATCCGCTTGCCGGCTTGCTCTGGAGCTACTTGACAGAGCTCTGCCTTACAAGCCTTGTCTTCAAAGCATTCCTCTCTTTACTGTCGAATGCACCAAATGTCTCCCACAGCTGTTTAGTTGGTTTGTGAGCCTTGTTAAGTGCCGGGTTTATCATGGCTTTCCAAGGAATGCATGCTCCCAACAAGTAGCTGAAACATATTATCTCGTTCAGCCAGCTGAGGACTTCAGGGTCCTTAGATCAGTGGAGGCTTTTTGGAGGCTAGCTGTGAGTTTACAACCAGTTTCTTTACCCGAGTGAATGCTGGGCAGTTTGATAGGTTTAACTGAACTTGATTGTCCTTTGGGCTACGTTCTGCTGGGAAGAGAGGTGCGGGGAGAGATTCTCGGCATCATCATCCTCGTGGTGGTGGAAAAGCAGCAAGTATCACTTGGGAAGCCATTCAGGTAGTCATAGCCTTTCAAACATGAAGCTTTTAATCATTACGTTTATACTTAAATCACCATAAAGAAATATTTGTTATCTAGGGCTTGTCCACCTCCAGCTGGCAGAGCCTTCTGCACCGACAGGTCTAATGTTGTTATCCGCAACTTGCATCCTCTCCATGGTATAAGCCACAAAAATATCCCTTCCATGGCCATAGATGCACCCACACCAGGATTTGTTTTCCTGTTGGAGCAATATTAAACCATGGCCACCTCTGACGTGTAAGGTGAGAGATCTGCAGCCTGGTGTGGGACTCATACCCGGATGCAGCCTGCTTCTCTGCAGATTAAACCTTGCCCAAGCTACTGACTATCAAAGTTTCCTCCACAGCATTAAGCAACTCTAAGCTTTCTTTGAAGTACATTTTAAACATCTCTCAAAGTCACAATGGGTAATCTGAAGGTGAGATATATAATGGCCACAATAACCTTACAAAGCACACAGAGACGTGGCCAAAGTATTTGAGTATGGCAGAGTACTGAGCCACTGAGTAAATGGGCTTAAAAGCCTGCCTCTCTCATTTGCTTCTTCAGCTGATTGATGTGACCATAAGCTCCCCATCTGCAAGCTCTCTGGGCTTTTCCTAAGCTGGGTTTGTCCATGACACACAGTTAATAGTATTCATTGTCGTCTCTCTCATCTCCAAGGAGAAGAGCAGAGGAGAGCCCCTCCGGCCATCGGCTGCAGCCTGGGCACAGTGGGCAGAAGCAGAGTAAAACAGGGAGGCAAAATATTAGGGAGAAACATGCTGAGATGAGGTTTCCCCTCCTTGCAACTGGTAGGAGTGCTGTGTGCCCTGGGATGGAGGATACGGGACAGAAACTAAGCAGAGATTTTAAATCCTTCACTGGAGATTGATAAAATTACTGTATGATATAAAGGCATGGAAAAGTAAGAACTATAAACTAGGAAATTTTACAAAAGAGATCAGGAGATGATAAATCAACTCTGCTTTTAAAGTGATATGAAGTTAAGTCCCTGATAAAAATGGTAAAACAATGCTCAGGTTGTGTGGTGCGCTGCTATTTTCAGTCCTGTCCTAATGTTTCAGATGTGAAATTCAGAATCAGAGAAACAGGTCTGCATAAATGGAAGTAAGTAGTTTCTAAAAGATAGCCTGAAGAAGTGAAAGGCAATCCAAACGGAGACCATACTGAATATGTGGAAAAAGAAAGCATTCAGCTGAGAGGAGAAAGCGTGGCAGTGTAAGGGGCAGGGGGACACACTTGCTTTCCAGCAAAGTGAAAGGAAAAGAAAGTTTTTAAATACATTTATTTGCAAAATATATTCTCTGATTAGGCTTTTTCTCCTTTCAGCTGCCCCTGGTGTGAGCGTTGTGGATGGCAAACTGCCACCAGTTCAGCTGCCTTGTGCTTCCCTTAGGGGTGGCAGGGAGAGATTGGACATCACCCCGGGCCAGACCCTGTCCCCAGCCCTGCCAGCCCAGATCTACACCTTCCTAGAAGACTGCTTAAGAAGTTGGAGCCATCATGGTTTGCCCTGGGATGGCATCACAGACACCAAAAGTTTCTTGTGGGATTAAAATTTTTTCTCCTTAGGGTTACTTGATTTTAGGTCTCAGCTTGGACCACCTTACATGAAAGTGGGTTGTTGTTGGGATTTTTTAAATGTATGGATCAAGAGAAGAGTAATTGAACTAGACATGATAGCAACTGCACTTTTCACTTGGTCCAAAAGTTATCCATAGTTATAGAATTATTTAGGCATTCTTTCAATGATCCTAGCAAGCAATATTCTCAACCTAAAGGGGAACTATGTTCACAGAGTCAGCTCTGCCAGTCGTGTGCCCTCAGCTCCTGTCTCTGAAGCCTATGGACCAAATTCTTCCTTGGCATAAGAGTTACAGAAAGAATCAGTTTGATCTGATGAGTCAAAACTTTACCCGGCATCAGCCTGGGCTGACAGTTTCATTTCAGCAAAACCAAATTATTTTGGGTATCTATTAAAATGGACTGACTGGTATTCCCATTCCCATATATACACACACACACACCAGACAATAATCTCCTCAACAACCCACAGATGAATTCCTTAGTTTATGAATCTGCCAGAGAACACATAATTTTCACCATCAAGGAATGTTGTTTGGCACATCTTTAATATATCACTTACACAGCCCTCAATCAACCTAAATGATTAATATAACAGCATCTTATAGGCAAGGCTTTACGTGATTGAATGGTTTATCCTCACTGAAAAAGCACATGCCATTCAGGCCCACGTATCAACCATAAAAGTTATTAATAACTAGGAATTATTCAGATAAGAACCATGAGGTCAGCTTTAGCCTGGGTGACTGCAGCTGGCCTGCTTTGAGCTCCCTCAGTAAAAATCAGCCAGAATTTGCCCCCATGAGAACAGATCAGAGGCTCACAGGCTCAACACCAACCCATGCATCATATTTTATGTTGTGTTTTACAGTTTATCAGCCTTCAGATTAAGATTTATTGGTGTTGCCTTGCTATTTAGTGGTTGTAACTCATGACATGCTTGTTGCTTTGCAGTGTTGCTGTTGCTCGTGTTGCTGATGCCTGTGACAGAGAGGCTGGTTCTTGCTGTAGCTGTTGTACCAAAATACAACCCAACGCAGGAAAATAATCTCATGCAGCAACACAAGGGCACCAGGTCATTCACATCTCTGCCAGGCTGTTTGTCCTCTCTGTGTGCTGCCTCGCATCCGTAAGAGACCAGGAGACAGATCTCTTCACTCACTGCTGTAATTAAGTCTGTAGCTGCCATTACTGAGTCCATGTCGTGTGCTTGACCACCTCTTGGATGGAGACATCAATGATTAGCTTGAGGATAGAGTGCAACAAGCTGTCTGAGCCAGCACAGACAACACATTGTCCAGGGCACCTGAGAAGTCATTTTTCATCCGTGATATCCTCTCTTCTCCAGGGCTGGATGGATTATGTAAGGTTCCTTGGATCCCAGACAGGCAAAACTGGGTTATAGTGCCATCTGATCTCAGCTACAATTCCCAGCCCAGCGTCCTGATGTTGTGCACAGACACGGTAATTTGGCTTCTGTCCTGCTTGAAAACATTTGTTTGGATGTTCTAAGACTTTCTCAAGGTTGTGGACACCCGCCATAGGGTGTTACATGGCTTTAGACAAGAAATCTTCATAAAACTGTACGCAATGAATCTTCTGCAGTAAATCTCTCTGAGTCAAGAGTGAAACAGTCACATTGTATGCTTACATTGCAGCCCACCTGTTGCAAGGAAAGTGCCAAGAAAATGATACACCAGTGGGAAAGTGTAGATTGCATAGATGGCGTGGACCCAGCAAGAGTCTGTGTGGCTAGTCTGTGTGGCTATGGGATACACATTAAAACCCACCCCCATCTGCGAAGATTTCTTTGTGCAGTCTAAAGGGAATCCCTGGCTAAATGGAGATGAGCAATCTGCCAGCTCAGACACCAGAGCTGGAGCTGCTATCACCCCATCAAAAGGAGGAAGGATTAACTGGGAAAAGAACAGGTAGATCTTGTGTAGCGTGGCACCGCAGCGATCCTTGGGGTGCCTGAGGCTTGAGGAACAGCCTTCATTTCCCTCCCTGAACCTGGCAGCTCCCTCCTGCACCTTGCAGCCAGGAGTGAGAAGCTGGCTAGCAGGTACAAGCCACCCTGGTAGACAAAATGATGTGCTTGCTGTCTAAACAAGTTTACAAGAAAAGACCTGTTGACGCTAAGTGATTTAAATGCCCTTTCTTTATCTGCTGAATAATTACTGCTAATTCATGACTTCTGGAAAGATTTTAAAAGCCCAGCAATGCCTTGTTCTCTGCAGCCTTAGAGCACTTTGCTTTTGCACCACTGCCTGTGCAGCCAGCATAGGGATGGATGGGACCTTCATGGACATAGGGCCCAATCCCTCCTATTTGCTTCCTACCATCTCCTTTCCAAAAATGATCATCTTTCACACACCAATGGGGTTCGTCCCTTCAACTTCAGTTGAGAAGTTGCTCCTGGAAGTCTCTGCTGCAAGGGCTGGAGATGGTCCTCTTGCATCTGCAGCATGCAGGAACACACGGCCAACCCACCGCTTCTGCCCGTGTGCCAATACCATCTTTCTCCTGCTTCTCAAAAGTATTTTTGCTTTGTATTCATCTGGTTTTGTAGCACTGTCATCAAAGAAGCTAATGAATTGGCTGTGTTAGGTGCTGAGACACCAGTGCTGGCTGCTGTGCAGGGAGCAGACTCTGATCTCCTGTGGTGGCACCAGCCAGGGAGGGCTCTCACACCAGTGGCACTTCTGCAGAAGGCTTTTCTCTTGCAAAACTGATACTTACACCCGCACCCTAGTCCAACTTGTATGGGAGAGGAGAGCTCCACAAAGCCGAAAATATACATCAAAGGGTAAAAAACAAACAAACAAACAACCAAACAACCAAACAAGAAATCTCATTCAAGGTTCAACCAGCAAGCAGCTTGCGAAGCGGCTTGGCTATCCAGCAGCACGGGAGGAGCAGTGTGCTGGAGTGTGGAGCAGCTCAGCTGTGATAGCTGGCGAGAGCCACAAGATGTCTCTGGAAACCAGCATTTGGACAAGAATGCATTAATAACCCCAGGAAAGAGGCCGGGCTGTTGCCATCCGCAGAGAGAATGAGCCCCGGCCATGTGCGCTCAGGTCTGTGCTGGAGTGCAGGAGCTGGGACAGCCCCGCTTGCTAAAGCTCCCTCTGCATCACCACTTACTCCAGGTGAGAATTTGGCCTGAAAGGCCAAAGACCCATGGTGTTTCCTCACTGCACGGCTGAGAACTGTGGATAAGTAAATCACCACTGGATTAAAAACCATACTGACTTCTGAAGTTGTGGGACAAACAGTGAAGAGCACGTGTTGAAAACCAGATTTAAGAATAATCACAGGGACTAATGAAACACTAAAACTAGGAGTAGTCCTCCCTGGGAGCCCTTCTGCCACATGTTCCCTGCACACTACAGCAGTGCCTGCACAGCTTTCGACCTCTCTGGGTCTGCCAGCTGGGGTCTCAGCACCGGCCGCCTCAGCCCAGAGCAGTGGTGGATAATCCCTCTCTTCCTTATGGTCCTGCTTCTGCTTCAGGTCACTCCTGGGAGCTGGAGGAGATATTGTCAGCTTCTGAGATGTTCCCTGTAGGCAGCACAGGCCTGGGTTTATAACCTCCAAACGTGCTAACTCCTGTGGGGTCTCACTGCTGGCATCAGCACCCGCAGGGATTGATGGGTACAGAAAAATCCTGCTGTGGGACACCCACAGATGGACATTCTGGGAATGAACTGTCTGTCTCTGATACAGGGAAAAATCCTGTTGAACGTGACTCAGAGCTCAGCAGAATGCCTGCAGGTCCTGATCCTGCATCCATACCAGTCACTCTGAACTCCCCTTTTCACCAGCTCCTCTTGGCTTCCTAGTAAACAACTAGAGACTTGTAGGGTGGAAAAGACCCATATAACTGTAAAGGTTTTATTAAGAAATAGGCAAAGCACAGTAGCTGGTGACTCACAAACTTTAATGTGAGAAAACAAATCTATCCTTCAATGGACCACATAGAGAGACAGCAGTTACTGTAAACTGGAAAACCTCTTTCACATCCAACTAAAAATGTGTGCCAAATAAAATCCATTGCCCGCTAGGCTCAGCGATTCTAAGTAACATTTATTTTAGGATTTCTTTTCCTTCTTATAAATCATAAGACAGTCATATAAATTAATAATAAGCAAGTTATGGGCATAATGGTATTTTTAATGAGCTGTTTCTGGGTGGGGGGTTGCCTTCACAGAAACTGAACTACTGCATTGCAAATGCCAGTGTTCTGCACTAGAGCAATGTGATGAAAAGCCCATTAGTCTAAATCTGCTTGAAAAGAAGGACCAAACTTTGTTCCTGTAATGTGTTAAGGAAAACTCCCCCAGGACTGAGCTATTATCACGACTACTTTTATCACTGCTCAAGGCACATATATTCGATAGAGCAGGACATGAAAAAAAGATGTGGTCAATATCCACGGTGTGATAAGAGGAAGGATGGCTATTGCTGCACAATCACCCTAGCAAAACCTGTCCTGAAGCAGCTGAAGGTCCTCTTTGACCTCTCAAGGACAAGTTGAAAGCCTTTTTTCCCCACAGAGGCCTGTAGATTTCTGCCTAGTGAAACTATTTGAAAACTGAGGCAAGAAGATGCAGGGTCACACGTGAGTGAGAGTCAGACTCTCTGCAACACCCAGGCAGCCTCAGCAGGGGAATCAAAGTGGAAAGGGTAGTTTCATGGCAGAAGAGATGAGACTTACAATTTTTTTTCCATGCAGACTATGAACATGGGAACTTTTACCTCACTGCTTTCCAGTGAACCAAATGAAAAACCAAACTGAACCAAAACAAAAGATGATGCTAGGGTGGCTTTTCCCTTTGTTGCACAAATAGGAACCTTAGAGTTGTTCTTACTAATATGGTTGGATAGTAATCAGACAATTTGGAGCTCTTCTTGTGGAAGATCACCAACATGCAGTGGCACATTTCTTGATGACATTTAGCTTGACTTCTGACTCATGGTTTATCTGAGATGACTGCTCATTTTCATCAGGACGTACCAATGTCTGTCCAAAACTCAGTGTAACTTAGAAACAGAAGACCTGTTCCTGAATCACTACCCGTGCAAATAAATACTTGCCTCAAAGGAGCAAAATCCCACAACACATTTAACTCTCTGCTTGAAAAAACAAACAAACAAACAAACAAACAAGCAAAAAACAATAAAAAAACCCAACATTGGTCCTTCATTTGGGATCTGTGTCTCTCAGGATGTCTGGGTTGAGGCCTCGGGCGGCTGAGGGATGTTGTGTATCCAGCTAGAAGAATCCACCCCAACCCATAACCACCCTTCCCAGACCCACAGTTTTGTGCAGAATGACAGAGAGGGTAAAACGGTGAATGTGAAATCTCCTGAGTGAAAAGGAATTAGTAAAACCCCATATTCATGAAATATTGAGAGCTAATTATATGTGCATCGGAAACCTCTGGGGGAAGGGAGATGGAGGCCTTTCATTAGACGGTAACTGGAACTTTTTCATCATTTGTCTAGCTCAGGAATGTAAGGCTGCTGTCTGGAGAGGGATGTGGGATTTGGCTGCAGGGCTGGGTGTGCAGGTGAAGTGCCATGCTAGGAGTATTTCTATTGTACTCTGGCATGTCTTGGAAAAGGCTCTCAGCTGTAGCAGGTCAGTGGGGCTGGGTGTTCTTATATCTGGGTGCTCCTGCATGACCTCTTCAATCACATGGATAAGTCATTGCTCAGAAATAATTTTTCATCTTTCTCCTGTCCAGACCCCAAATGAATCCAAAGTCCTGTCCCTTGCTTCAAGTCTGGTTGTGGTTTCTCCTGGAGGTTGCAGACCCCAGGCTGTCCCCAGAAAGTTCAGTTTCTTTGCTTTTGAGCCGCCCTTCTTCTTTTGCAATTGAAACAAACGGCTAGTTATTGCTGCTGCACCATCGACCAATTTCAAGACCAAGATCAGAACTGGTGAAGAAGGGGAAAGTTTTTGTGGTGGAGCGAGAGATAAGCACTCAAATTTTACCCCGCCGCGTGCTGGCCCAGCGCCGCGCGCCAGCCACAGGGCAAGGGCCACAAAGTAAAAACAGGGAGAAAAGAAAAAGTAGCCTGCAGTGGGTGATGGCAGGTCTTCTCTTGCAGGCTTTGCAGCGACTTTAGGCAGAAGGGTGGCTCAGGGAAACCCGTCCCATCTCCCTCCCTTCTGCCCCTCGCTGGGAGGGCTAAGGGACCTGGGTCCCTGGTGCCAGACCCCCTGCCTGCCCCCGCCGCCCTCCTCCT
>NW_008596398.1:529-813 GCF_000691845.1 Merops nubicus | reverse complement strand
AGGGCCAGGTGGGTGCTATGTGACCAGGAGGGTGCTGTGGGTCAAAGAAGGGTGCAAGTGGTCAGGGTGGGTGCTAAGGGGCTGAGAGGGTGCAAGGCAGCAAGGGAGGGTGCAAGAGAAGCAAGGAGGGTGCTGAGGGGCCAGGTGGGTGCTGAGGGATTTGGTGGGTGCTGCTGAGGGGTCATGAGGGTGCTGAGGGGCTGGGTGGGTGCTGAGGGACTTGGTGGGTGCTGTGGGGTAAAAGAGGGGGCAAGGGGTCAGGAGGGGGCAAATGAGGGTGCTGA
>NW_008596398.1:0-260 GCF_000691845.1 Merops nubicus | reverse complement strand
GACCGGGTGGGTGCTGAGCGGCCAGGTGGGTGCTGTGGGGCCAGGTGGGTGCTGAGGGACCAGGTGGGTGCTGTGGGACTGGGTGGGTGCTGATGGATCAGGTGGGTGCTGAGGTACCGGGTGGGTGCTGAGGTACCAGGTGGGTGCTGGGGGATCAGGTGGGTGCTGAGGGAGCAGATGGGTGCTGTGGGACCGGGTGGGTGCTGTGCGGCCAGGTGGGTGCTGTGGGGCCAGGTGGGTGCTGAGGGACCAGGTGGGTG
>NW_008596397.1:3019-4313 GCF_000691845.1 Merops nubicus | reverse complement strand
TGCCCCGCCGGCAGCCTCTTGGCTTGTTTTTCCCTCGTCTTGTTTTCCAGTTAATTGCACCAGGGACGGGATGGACAATGCTGGGCTGTTCTCTCCTGTCCCGCCTGCCTGCCCGCTGCTCCTTCCCAAATCATGTCCCCGAGTCCGAAATGCCAGAGCTGGGACCCGGCTGCAGCCTCGCTTGGCACGCGGGGAGATAACGGGGCCTCCTTATCACCACCTCTCTTCCTTTTCTTCTAAATATAATCCCCCCGCAGACCTCCTGCCGGCAGAAGCCCCGTGGAGGGCGAGAGGAGCCGGGCTGCCCCGAGCATCGCCAGGAGCACGCGGGGACGGAGCCACGTCACCGAGTCCCACGAGGAAAATCTGTGGCCGGGCTCCTCCAGCGCCGGGTCCGGGGGGTGGCCGCAGGCTGGTGGCTCCTCAACGTGCTCCCACTTCCCATCTCCTGCAGGAATGGTGGGTTTTTTCCCTCTTTCTTTGCCCCGTGTCACTGCCTGTGGGTAGTTCCTGGGCTCTAACCAGATTACACCTCCCCACCCCGCACTCGTGCTATTGTCTGAGCTAAGAATAATGCTCTGTTACTGCTCACTAGTGATATTAAAGCACTGAGGGCTTATCTCTCCCTGGATAATCTTTTCCAGAGTCACCCTGATAAGCAACTTGTGGCAATCCCCCCATGTTTGTCCTCTCCCCTGTCCAGCAGGGGTTCGCTGACCCCAAAACCACCCTGTCACCAGCCAGGGACAGCGAGCAGAGGCGATGGCCCCAGCAGGCAGGGCACTGCCAGTGGGAAGGCCACAGTGCCCCCTGAAATTCTGCACCACCCCAAAGACAAGCTGGTGTCAGGTGAGGGCAGGAGAGGACAACCAGGGAGCCTCTGGTCCCCCCGAACACAGAGCATGGAGTGAGAGCTGGTGGCAGTGATGTGGGAACTACAGCAGCAGAGACCCTCCTGCCAGCAGCACCAGAGCAAACCACGCTCCTTAGCTGGACATGCCCACAGGCCACACAACTATCCCATGGTTTCCAGCACTGCCAATGCTACTGGAGCCACACAGATGCTTCCAGCATCCTGGCTTGGAGCAGCACTAGTGTGGCCAGCAGGACTAGGGCAGGGATTGACCTCCCTGGATTCATTACTAGTGAGGCCACACGTTGCATCCTGGGGTCAGTTTTGGGCCCCTCCCTCCAAGAAGGACCTTGAGGCACTGGAGCATGGACAGTGAAGCTGCTAGGGAAGGGTCTAGAGCCCAAGTGTGGGGAGGAGCAGCTGAGGGAGCTGGGGGTGCTG